>NW_027263081.1:0-117500 GCF_902827115.2 Pseudochaenichthys georgianus | reverse complement strand
GACATTCTTTTCTTTTGCAATCCTCCTCACCTCAGAGTGAAAGGATGTAAATCTGAGTCTAAGAGGAGAAACATCTGTCTTCTTCGTGCCCTACATGTTTCTCCTGGCAGCCATTGCTCCATATCCTCACTCTCCAGGAATGTGGATCAACTTCTGAACCCCCCAATTACTGACCAACGCTTTATGAATTCCTCTTTTCCTCTGTTCCTCTCAAGTCTCCTAAAACTCTGTCTGTATTCCCGTTTCCTCTGCCGTCTTTTCCTCATATGTTTTATTTCATTCGACTTCCTCGCCTCCTCTCCTCTCCTCGCCTCCTCTCCTCGCCTCCTCTCCTCGCCTCCTCTCAGGTCCTGCAGGATCCCGACCGACCGACTGACTCATCCTCCGTCTGCATTTCACTTTCAATGACTCATATTTCTCCGTGCACAATTCAGAGAAACACTTATATATTTACCAGCAATGCCATGGATGAGTATTCACTGGTTGCAACAAGATCATTTTACAGAAGAACTGCAGGCCGTAATGTAATATGACTCAAATACACACCTTGTACTGTAACTCATGTACTTGGTTTCTGTATTCGACTCGGTAGTGTAAGAGTTTCATGATTGTCATCTTACCATGACACTTGAGCTTTCTTTACTGCGGTGTCTTTCTACAGTTGGCTCCATCGTTCATTTCAATCTGCACCAAAGTGTCGTCATTGTCACAAGGGGAAATTGGGTTTTGTGGAAATTGCTCCATTTAATGTAATTAAATTAATAAAAGAATACAAATATGTCAAGGGTTTTATGGCAGTTGCTCCGTTTCAAAATAAAAGAATATAAATACAAAAAAGAGTAAAGATATGTCAAGTAAGAATCTGCGATAAAAAAAAGGAAAATAATGATTTAAAAATAATAAAGTAAAATTTGCAATAAAAAAATATAAATTAAATATAAATATTGAAAGAAAACGTTGAATACAATGATGAATAAAAAAGGTAGAAAGAACATCCATCCATCTTCTCCCGCTTATCCGTGGTCAGGTCTCGGGGTAGCAGTTCCAGCAGAGAGCCCCAAACGTTCCTTTCCCCTCATCAACCAGCTCTGATTGGGGGGTCCCAAGGCGCTCCCAGGCCAGAAGAGATATAATCCCTCCACCTGGTCCTAGGTCTACCCCTCGGTCTTTTCCCAGCTGGACGTGCCTGGAACACCTCCCTAGGGAGGCGCCCAGGTGGCATCCTAACTAGGAGCCCGAACCACCTCAACTGGCTTCTTTTGACGCGAAGGAGGAGCGGCTCAACTCCGAGTCCCTCCCGGATGACTGAACTTCTCACCTTATCCCTAAGGGCCCGTCCACACACAGGCATGAACAAAATCTTGAAAAATCTTGATGCTGGGCGTGTCTGAAGCTTGGCGATTTTTTGCGACCAACACAACCAACAACCAATCACATGAATCGCCCGCCCCCGACATACAAAGCAATAGCAATGTTAAGACGAAGTAAACTGGATATAAACTCCCCAAACAGGCGAAAACCTACCAGTTTCACCCACTGTCTCTGCCACCTCCCTCCATGCCTGGTTCCTCCAGTTTGTATCCCGGTAATAGTTCTGGTCGTGAAGAACTGGGTGATTTAATACCGTAACTTCTCGTTTGGAATATGAGGAAATGAACTGCGGTCTGGCTCTCCCAGCTTGCACGCGGTTTGATTGGCTAGCGCTTGTACTGGCGGGATTTGCATAAACGGGATTTGATTGGCTGATGCCAGCTTCGAAAGCATCGGGAGCATCAAAAGTTGAACATTGCGCAACTTTTGATGCTCGTGATGCAAAGCCACGCTCCGCTCCCCACAATGCAGTTCGGCGAAGATTCAAAATCGTCTACGTCACCCCATTCAAGTGAATGGGCGAAGCTTTGAAAGATTTTTTTTATGCCTGCAGTGTAGACGGGCCCTAAGGGAGACACCAGCCACCCTGCGGAGAAAACCCATCTCGACCGCTTGTATCCGCGATCTCGTTCTTTCGGTCTTGACCCATCCTTCATGACCATAGGTGAGGGTAGGAACGAACATGGCCCGGTAGACAGAGAGCTCTGCCTTCTAGCTCAGCTCCCTTTTCGTCACAACGGTGCGATAAAGCGACTGCAGTACCGCTCCCGCTGCTCCGGTTCTCCGGCCCATCTCACGCTCCATTGTTCCCTCACTCGAGAACAAGACCCCGAGATACTTGAACTCCTTCACTTGGGGTAAGGACTCGTTCCCTACTTGCACACACAGAAAGAACATAAAATGCAATACAAATATTAAGAAATTAAATAAAAATACTTGTATAAACATCAGAATAAAATGTAAATAATAATCAATATTTAAATATATATAAGCATATATAAGTCAAATATTCAATGCAAATAAAACTGAATCCAAATATGTATATAGAGTTCCAGTAGAAATATGCACATACATAACATTTATATTACACTACAGTGCTGAACTAATGTTGATTAGATATGAATTATTAGTGCTGCCATTTCATTGCTATCTTATTTAGTCACTATAAATAGGGCAAAACGTGCAAAATCCAGTCTAAAAGTCTCTGAACAAATGACCCTGTAAGTCGCTCCTCGCGCCCCTCAGAGTAACGGCAGCCCTTATAATTAACCGTTTGTTATTTTAATATCACCACATGTTGGGGTTAAGAGCCGAGCCCTGCAGAAAGGCAGCTGAACAGCAGCTGAGTCAGAAAATACAAACCGGTGTTACAGAATATTCTGGGAGTGATGGAGGTCCCTGAGCTCTGCAGAGAGAGGACGGATCACACGTTTAGATATAAGATAATCAACTAAATGTTACGTCTGTAAGAAGTAATGTCAATCTCTAAAGTTAAAGGCATTTATTCTTCAGTGATAAAACCTTAGTTCACTTTCTAGAAGTCAAGTATTCCCGGTGTTGGCAAACGTAAAAACGATAACGATATTACGGAGTCACTTTTCCAATGTTATGAACCTCGGCGTTTAGTTTAAATTACGTTTCCTATTTTATTTCTTTGATTAGAAGTTACTAGTAGGATTGACATTTCTTCTTACGAACGTTACATTTCAGGCGAGTCCAACACATCTGTTTATTATATTGCTAGAAAACACCCTAAATGCTCTTGAGTCACTTTCGAAGACATTATCGATAGACAACTATAAAAAGTAGCAGAAATATTTGGCCCTAATATAGAGGATTTATGTATTTCAATTGCATATAACATGTCCATCCATTTGGATGACATAGTTCTTACATACATTGACTAATAACCTCTATGCATTGCAAATACACTGTCTACAACCTTATTATCAATCCATCCAATGTGTTTCAAATACAGAACCAGACTTATGTCTTCCATATAAATAAAGTCTATGCATTTTTAATTCATAAGATCCAGGTTTAAAGGGGACCTATCATGCAAAATGCGCTTTGTGATGTCTTTTATAAATAAATATGTGTCCCCCGCCCGGTGCGACTCACGCAGCGTCAGCAAATAAAACCCTCTCTCTTTTCCTCCGTACCCAAATCTTTTAAAAACAGGGGAACAACGAGCGGATACAGATTTGCTGCCGATATGACGTCAAATCGGCGGAGGACCCACAGAAAGTTGCTATCAGAAACAATGCCTGACGTGTTTTGGACGTAATCTCGTCTTTGTTTACATTAGCATCGCTAACACTCAGAGCTAACCTGTGCTGGAGTAGAGCACGTGTTTAAAAAGCAGGGAATACAAAAAGGAACTCACCTTGTGATAAACCTGCAAGAGAAAAGGCATTTTAGCTCCATACTGTTTCAGAGAGAATCCTTGACGTGGTTTAAACAGGATGGCGTTTTATCACAGCAGCATTTCACTTTATCTCTGGTAGAATTCTGATCAGGCATTAGCTCCGCCTCCTCTTTTTTTTTTTTTAAAGCTAAGGACCCAGAATCCTTAGAGGTTTCTCAATACTCTAATTTCCCCTCCTCGACTCCTCGGCCCGTCTCAGGTCGACTATTTTCATTTCCTCGCTCCTCGGTCCTCGGTCTCACCGGAAGTTGATAGCTGCGCCATCTTGAGTAGCATGGCTCTTATTTCTGCCGGAGGACCGAGGAGCGAGGAGCGATAATGGAATGATAATGATAATGGATAATGGAGGAGGGATAATCGAGGAACCACCAGACCATCGTCCGGTGAAATCCTCAGACACTCGCCCCGCCCCCTTACTGTGTATCGCTCACTGATTGGACGATGCAGTGCATGCACTGATCTGATGCTTCTTAACATGAGAGCAGTTTCCCAGCGGAGTGAAGAAAATACATGAACCTCACGGGAGTCACTCCTCAATTTATACCGTGTTTTGTTTCAATTCATGTTTCATTTAGTTATAAACATGAGATATATCTGAACAACAACGTGGTCAAAACTCATTTTCTTAATTTATTGGAAACATTTTCATGATCGCTTTTTTCGTTTAGCCGATACATTTTAAGAATGGCGTTTATCTTTTTTGAGAATGAGTACTTTGTTTTGGGTCTACAACAGATGATACACATGTGTGTGTCAGTAAATGTGTAGGCTGCTAACAGAGGAGGGGGTGTGTGTGGAAATAACGGGGACAGAGCTGCCGTCAGACGATCAGCTGTGCGGCGTCATCACAAACGGACGTCGCTTCACGTGACGCTCCGGAGGAAAGGACGTCCCATTGCTCTTAAAACTCATTTCCCTGCTTCTCGTGGTTTCCTTGCGTCTCTCCATGCTTCCCTGGTGGGAGGGACTAGACGCAGGGAAACGACGCAAGTGAGGGACGCAAGGAATCCATTTAACCGAAGTGAGAAGGGCCCAGAGGGCTGCTGTGCCTCCTGTCATCATTAATGGACGTCTCTTTAAAATGACCGCTCGGAGGAGAGGAGTTCTCATTTCTCTAACCGCCTGCTGCTTCCCCTCCTCTCTCCTCGGCTCGCATCTCCTGTGGGCGGGATCAAGTCTTGAGGATAGGAGTCGAGGAGGGGAGTCGAGGAGGGGAAATTTGAGTATTGAGAAACCTCTCTTGTTTCTCTAACAGGGCTTCAGAAGAGCAGTATGAGGCATGGGTGAACTGTTTGGTATTTTGAGCAAAACACATCATAGACATGTTTTTATATTTTTATCTGAGACCCATAATATATGCCTTAAAATAGCATGAGGTGCACTTTAAATAAATATAGCTGATTTGGTGCATTCATTTAATAATGCATACAATGTATACATTATTGTTGTAATAACCTACTTTTATAATACATGACCACACGCCCCACACTAACAGCACTGACAGAACTTGAATCTTAAGCTGGTAAATATTGTCCAGGCAAGGAACTTCCGGTCTGAGCGGAGCCATGTGAGGTCGCATTTCTCGAGCTCCTCGCCAGAATCAGAATATTTATATTAGACAACTACCCTCGTCGTCTTCCTCTCGCAAAAAGGCGTCTGCTGCGCCAGATCCGAAAGCTAATAGCGCTAGCCCGGCTAAAGGTGCTGGGGCAGGGCCCCGAGCCGCTAGCGCAGCACGAGGTGATGAGACCGCCATTCTACGGGCCATTCAATCTCTCAGAGAGGACCTGCTGAAGAAAATTGATGACTACGACATGAAATAAGCCAACTGAGGGACGAGATGAGATCCGCCGTTGACCGCGTCAGCAGCCGCACCAAGTCTTTGGAGGACCGGGTCGAGAGCCTGGATACTGCCGCTAATGATCACTCGGACCTCTCGAACGAAACGTGCAGCAGCTAAAAAAGGACATGAAAATCTTCTCTGACAGGAGTGAGGGCCCGGAGGCGCGGTCTAGCAACCTCCGCATCACCGGGATACAAGAAAAACGGGAGGCAAGGAAGAACCCAACTGACTTTGTAGCTAAACTACTCCAGGAAACGCTGGGCTTAGAAAAAGAGCCACTACTAGACAGATGCCATCGCACCCTACGGGAACGGCCCCAGGAGGACCAGCCACCCCGCGCCTTTGTGGTGAGATTTCACTATTACCGGGGGAAGGAAGCGCCCTCCACAAGGCAGCCACGGCCGCAGATCCGACAACGTCACACGGAGACAGGATCAGAGTATTCCCCGACTACACCCAAGCAGACGCAAAGCAGAGAGCCGCCTTCAGGGATGTGAAAGGCATGCTAAGAGGCTGTGATGGTGTCAAGTACGGACTGTGGTATCCCTCGGTTTTGCGGATCATAACGGCCGATGGAAAGCGACACAGTGTCACAGACCCGGGGGAGGCGAAGGACTTTGTTTTGAGGAACGTGGCTAAACAGAGCGGCTAAGATGCTAGGTACGCTGACTGACGGACTAATGCAGCGCCGGATAGCGGCACAACAAGTTACTCTCTGTGCTGGAGTCCAGTGACCATGAAACTTTGTTTTCCAAACCATGTACCACCACAAAGGATCTGGCGTCTAAACCCACGCTTATTATTAGATGAAGATTTTATTACGTATACTTCCACGCACATCGATACCTTTCTTGAACTAAACCGTCAACCAGAGATGAGTATCGGCATTGTACGGGAGGCCATGAAGGCGTATCTTCGTGGGCAAATAATATCATATTCAATCAGTATTATCAGAAAAAAGACAAAGCGAAAGACAGAACTTGCTAATCGGATCAGAGACATTGATAGAATACACTCAACAAAGCCCTCTGCTGAACCGTATAAGGAACGCATTGCAGTGCAGGTGGAATATATGACTCTCTGGTATCCACTTACGGAGAGGACCTTCATCTGAGATCCAGGCAGACCCATTATGAACATGGGGAGCGGGCCAGTAAACTACTCTCCCATCAGCTAAGGCAGTCGGCTGCAGACAGTTTCATTGCGGAAATTGGAACGGTAAGTGGGGACACCATTTCAGATTAAAGGGGCATTAATGATCAATGTAAGAGTTTCTATGAAGATCTTTATTCATCAGAAGTCTCGGATGACTCTCTGACAACTAACTTTCTGAAGGACCTTAAGCTTCCAACACGAGGTCCTGACGGTGTCTCGGCTTTAGAGGGGGACATTTCTAATGAGGAGATAAATCGCGCTGTTAAAAGTATGAAAAGTGGAAAAGCCCCCGGACCGGACGGCTTCCCTATTGAATTCTATAAGACATTTGCCGGCAAACTGACGCCTGTGCTGCGCGAAGCATATGCAGAGGCACTGCAGCAGGGTTCACTGCCCCCCACATTAGCTCAGGCGGTGATGACAGTCATCCTTAGAAAGGGCAAAGATCCAGCGAAATGCGACTCCTACAGACCAGTAAGTCTAGTCTGTTGTGATAACAAAATTCTCTCCAAAGCTTTAGCTCTGCGCCTTGAGACTGTTCTGCATAGAGTCATCCACCCGGACCAAACAGGGTTTGTAAAAGGCCGACAGTCTTTTGGGAATCTTCGGCGCCTATATAATATAATGTACTCATGTCCAGGACTCTCTCCAGAGGCCCTCATCTCTCTCGACGCACACAAAGCCTTTGATCGCATTGTATTTGACTACCTATTTGCAACTCTTGCTGAATGTGGCTTCGGCCCATGCTTTATCTCCTGGATAAAGGTCCTCTGCACCTCAGGCAGCAGTTCGCACTAATAATATCATTTCGAAATACTTCCGGCTTCAACGGGGCACAAGGCAGGGATGCCCCCTGTCCCCCCTCTTGTTTGATAGGCATAGAACCGTTAGCAGCTGCTCTCAGGAATCGGTCAAATGTTACAGGCATTCAGCGGGGAGGCTATACGCATAAGCTGTCTTTGTATGCAGACGATGTTTTACTGTACTGCTCCGATCCGCTTAGGTTGCATCCGGCTGCACTCAATGTAATCACCTCTTTCGGGAAGGCTTCTGGGTATAAGATCAACATGACCAAGAGTATACTCTTCCCCATCAATGAGACTGCGGCCAAGCTTTCATTTAGCGAACTCCCCTTTAAAGTGGCCATTGACTCTTTCTCCTACCTGGGAGTGTGTGTGACACAGGACTTTAAAACCCTGTTTAAAAAGAACCTGCAACCAGCTCTGGACGAGGTTAATGAGGACCTGAAGCGCTGGGCGTCGCTCCCTATGTCGTTGGCGGGCAGGGTGAACAACATCAAAATGGTTATTATGCCACGTACAGTATGCTGTATTATTTTCAGTCAATTCCTGTTTTTCTCCGTAAAAGGTTTTTTAAAGACCTGGACAAATATATTTCCACTTTTATCCGGAAGAAGAAAACTCCCCGTCTGTGTAAGGCATTTCTTGAGAAGAGAAAGTCAGAGGGGGGTCTTGCATTACCCAATTGTTTACACTACTACTGGACTGCCAATATCCATAAAATGGCATTCTGGATGAGTCATTTCCGGGAAGGGGGCGGTCCTATTTGGTCTAGCATGGAACAACACTCGTGTGGACCACTGGCCCCTGCCTCCCTGACGTGTGCTCCTTTACCACTCAGTAGAACATATCACTCGAACAACCCTGTGGTCAATAGCTCTCTATGGTCCCAGTTCAGGAGGCATTTTGGATATAGACAAACTATCTCCTCCATCCCCATAGTTCGCAATCCGGCTTTCAAACCAGCCCTGATAGACTCCGCTTTCCACCTGTGGTCCTGGAAGGAACTTGAGTGTGTTGCTGATCTGTTCTACGAAGGGGTATTCACATCCTTTGAACATTTAGTCCAAGAATATGACATCCCAAGGAATCATTATTTTAGATATTTACAAATTCATGATCATAAAAGAAAACAATGTCCCTCCTTCCCGGCCGCCCCACCTGGCGGATGGATGGAAGACTGCCTTGGCCTCAAACCTTGTCAGGGAGGCTATATCTCAAAGCTATATCATATTATTCAAGAAATCTCTAGCCCTTCCCTTAACCACCTTAACGGTGCCTGGGAAGAAGAAATGGGCATAGACATGGCGGTCTGCAACTGAGGACATACATAAATCCTCCGTCTGTGTGAGGCATGGAGAACTTCAATTTAAAGTGTTCCATTGATTACATCTGTGCAGGAGCAAGCTTGCCAGGCTGTACCCTGAGGTGGATGCCACGTGCCAGAGGTGTCATGGTGCCACGGCTACCCTATTGCACATGTGTTTCTCCCGTCAGTCCATTGCCCCATATTGGTCTTCTATATTTGAAACGTTGTCTTTGATGTAAGGCCAGAACATACAACCACATCCCATAATAGCTGTGTTTGGAGCAGCCCCTGAGGGGGTCTCCCTCTCTAATTGCCAGTCACACTCACTTAGGTTTACTAAGCAATACATTGCAATCAGTTGAAAGCTATTTGCGTCCCTTTATGACGCTGAAGGAGCCTAGGAGCGTCTCAACTGCACGCCACGGACCCTGACCAAACGTCGCTCCTGGACGCTTAGGGAGTGAGAGTGTGTTGAATAAAACGGCATGGAGCTGGCAACGCTATGCAAAGTTATAGTTGATATGATATTCTGTACAAACTGTGAAGTCCACTGAGACAAATGTAACATTTGTGATATTGGGCTCTATAAATAAACATTGATTGATTATAGCAATTACGCTTTAATAGGAAGCACCAACACAACAAATAGGACCTCAAAATAAAAACATTGAGTAAAATTTGTAGAAATATAAAATAAAATGAAAATATTTGTATTAACATAAGAAGTTGTGCATAT
This sequence comes from Pseudochaenichthys georgianus, assembly GCF_902827115.2. NCBI lineage: Eukaryota > Metazoa > Chordata > Actinopteri > Perciformes > Channichthyidae > Pseudochaenichthys > Pseudochaenichthys georgianus. The sequence continues at coordinate 107,858 of NW_027263081.1, read as the reverse complement.
CATGAACGGGTGTGTGTGTGTGTGTGTGTGTGTGTGTGTGTGTGTGTCTGTGTGTGTGTGACTTTATTAATCTGACATTATCAGACCCCCCCTTCTTTTCTTTAACCTTGAACCTGAGGATCAGATGCTGTTTGGTGTTTGAGCTCCACCTGTTCATGGTGAGCAGTTGGCATTCTTCTGGACATATCCACACACACACACACACACACACACACACACACACACACACACACACACACACACACACACACACACACACACACACACACACACACACACACACACACACACACACACACACACACACACACACACACACACACACACACCACAGGATTGTTGCCTCGATGTCTGGTTTAACATGGTCTCTGTTCACATTGTTTTGATATCATTTGAGTGAATTGGAGTTTTACCCAAACAGAAACCTGATATTCTGTAAAACATATGATACCGTATATTCGGTGGTTAACTTGGGATTTGTTTTGTGAATAATAGTTATATTTAACTGTAATTGATTCACTTCTTATACCGCCACATACACACACCTTTTCAAATATCTAAAAATGTCCATCTGCACGCCGAGGAAAAGTAAAGTGTAAAAAAGAAGGACTGCGTGATTATCGCCAGAATGATATTCAAGTTACTTTTAATAAATATTGAGTTCACGATTATTTGTTATGATTATTTAATGGCGACAAAGAGTTATTGTTGCCGATTTAAGTACACATTTCTTTCTATAATTTCATCTTGTGATATGATCCTGTCCATTTGAAAAAAATTTTAATATTCAATTCAAAGTCCGGCTTTCAGAATTATTAGTAATTATGATACTTTCTAAGATTTCTTTGAGTCGTGTCGAAGAGGAACACACTGTCCTTTAATTTCTCTCAAGGCTAGAATGTCTGAGTGTGCGAGTGTGTGTGTGTGTGTGTGTGTGTGTGTGTTAGGTTACAGCAGGTGCTGGTTTGTTGCACTTGATATTTACACTCACTTTTATGAGAGTGATCACATCCAGACACATTTCCTAGCCACACACACACACACACACACACACACACACACACACACACACACACACACACACACACACACACACACACACACACACACACACACACACACACCACACACACACACACACACACACACACACACACACACACACACACACACACACACACACACACACACACACACACACACACACACACACACACACACACACAGTTACCTTGAGACCTGGAGCATTGAATATTTTATAAATAACAGTTACTGCTGTGTGTGTGTGTGTGTGTGTGTGTGTGTGTGTGTGTGTGTGTGTGTGTGTGTGAGAGAGTTTTCCTTAAAAGGGCAGAAGAAGACCGACAGGAAGTAAACACTTACAATAACTAGTTACATAAATATATTTTTTTTTAACCAAGTCAAATTGTTAGTGTATTTAGTTTGAAGTCATTCGCGGGTTAAAGGTCCCTGTCATCCTCTTCTTCATCAATATATCACAGGTCTCAGATATATCCAGAGCCTGTCTCTGATTGGCTGAAACACCAAACAGATCATTGCAGCATTACCCATAATCCCCTCTGTTTCAGCCCTGCTTCCAAAGTGCTGATTCTCTGTCTGTTACTTCAGATGAAAACAAGGAGCCCCTCCCCACGCCCCTCTGAGAGACATTTGGAGACAAAGAACTCAATGGAGCTCTAGAGGAGATTCAGGTGATAAGGGGGGGGGGGGGGGTACCTTGTTGCTGATTGGCTAATGGCTACACAAGACAACACGTCGTTATGACATCACAAAGTGGCCAAAATCTGATCAGCTCGTTTTCAGACAGGTTTTTATAGAAATGGATCAAAAAGAGAGAGAATCTTTGTTCCTGAAACTTTCAGAGTCTCTTTCCACAGAGGGGACACATGTTGATGTAGAAGAGACATGAAGAAGAGGGGACACATGTTGATGTAGAAGAGACATGAAGAAGAGGGGACACATGTTGATGTAGAAGAGACATGGAGAAGAGGGGACACATGTTGATGTAGAAGAGACATGGAGAAGAGGGGACACATGTTGATGTAGAAGAGACATGAAGAAGAGGGGACACATGTTGATGTAGAAGAGACATGAAGAAGAGGGGACACATGTTGATGTAGAAGAGACATGAAGAAGAGGGGACACATGTTGATGTAGAAGAGACATGAAGAAGAGGGGACACATGTTGATGTAGAAGAGACATGAAGAAGAGGGGGACACATGTTGATGTAGAAGAGACATGAAGAAGAGGGGACACATGTTGATGTAGAAGAGAGATGAAGAAGAGGGGACACATGTTGATGTAGAAGAGACATGGAGAAGAGGGGACACATGTTGATGTAGAAGAGACATGAAGAAGAGGGGACACATGTTGATGTAGAAGAGACATGAAGAAGAGGGGACACATGTTGATGTAAAAGAGACATGAAGAAGAGGGGACACATGTTGATGTAAAAGAGACATGAAGAAGAGGGGACACATGTTGATGTAGAAGAGAGATGGAGAAGAGGGGACACATGTTGATGTAGAAGAGACATGGAGAAGAGGGGACACATGTTGATGTAGAAGAGACATGAAGAAGAGGGGACACATGTTGATGTAGAAGAGACATGGAGAAGAGGGGACACATGTTGATGTAGAAGAGACATGGAGAAGAGGGGACACATGTTGATGTAGAAGAGACATGAAGAAGAGGGGACACATGTTGATGTAGAAGAGACATGGAGAAGAGGGGACACATGTTGATGTAGAAGAGACATGAAGAAGAGGGGACACATGTTGATGTAGAAGAGACATGAAGAAGAGGGGACACATGTTGATGTAGAAGAGACATGGAGAAGAGGGGACACATTTTGATGTAGAAGAGACATGACGAAGAGGGGACACATGTTGATGTAGAGGAGACATGAAGAAGAGGGGACACATGTTGATGTAGAAGAGACATGAAGAAGAGTGGACACATGTTGATGTATAAGAGACATGAAGAAGAGGGGACACATGTTGATGTAGAAGAGACATGGAGAAGAGGGGACACATGTTGATGTAGAAGAGACATGGAGAAGAGGGGACACATGTTGATGTAGAAGAGACATGAAGAAGAGGGGACACATGTTGATGTGGAAGAGACATGAAGAAGAGGGGACACATGTTGATGTAGAAGAGACATGAAGAAGAGGGGACACATGTTGATGTAGAAGAGACATGGAGAAGAGGGGACACATTTTGATGTAGAAGAGACATGACGAAGAGGGGACACATGTTGATGTAGAGGAGACATGAAGAAGAGGGGACACATGTTGATGTAGAAGAGACATGAAGAAGAGGGGACACATGTTGATGTATAAGAGACATGAAGAAGAGGGGACACATGTTGATGTAGAAGAGACATGAAGAAGAGGGGACACATGTTGATGTAGAAGAGACATGAAGAAGAGGGGACACATGTTGATGTAGAAGAGACATGAAGAAGAGGGGACACATGTTGATGTAGAAGAGACATGAAGAAGAGGGGACACATGTTGATGTAGAAGAGACATGGAGAAGAGGGGACACATTTTGATGTAGAAGAGACATGACGAAGAGGGGACACATGTTGATGTAGAGGAGACATGAAGAAGAGGGGACACATGTTGATGTAGAAGAGACATGAAGAAGAGGGGACACATGTTGATGTATAAGAGACATGAAGAAGAGGGGACACATGTTGATGTAGAAGAGACATGAAGAAGAGGGGACACATGTTGAAGTAGAAGAGACATGAAACAGAGGGGACACATGTTGATGTCGAAGAGACATGGAGAAGAGGGGACACATGTTGATGTAGAAGAGACATGAAGAAGAGGGGACACATGTTGATGTAGAAGAGACATGGAGAAGAGGGGACATATGTTGATGTAGAAGAGACATGAAGAAGAGGGGACACATGTTGATGTAGAAGAGACGTGAGGAAGAGGGGACACATGTTGATGTAGAAGAGACGTGAAGAAGAGGGGACACATGTTGATGTAGAAGAGACATGAAGAAGAGGGGACACATGGTGATGTAGAAGAGACAAGAAGAAGAGGGGACACATGTTGATGTAGAAGAGACAAGAAGAAGAGGGGTCACATGTTGATGTAGAAGAGACATGAAGAAGAGGGGACACATGTTGATGTAGAAGAGACATGAAGAAGAGGGGACACATGTTGATGTAGAAGAGACATGAAGAAGAGGGGACACATGTTGATGTAGAAGAGACATGAAGAAGAGGGGACACATGTTGATGTAGAAGAGACATGAAGAAGAGGGGACACATGTTGATGTAGAAGAGACATGGAGAAGAGGGGACACATGCTGATGTAGAAGAGACATGAAGAAGAGGGGACACATGTTGATGTAGAAGAGACATGAAGAAGAGGGGACACATGGTGATGTAGAAGAGACAAGAAGAAGAGGGGACACATGTTGATGTAGAAGAGACAAGAAGAAGAGGGGACACATGTTGATGTAGAAGAGACATGAAGAAGAGGGGACACATGTTGATGTAGAAGAGACATGAAGAAGAGGGGACACATGTTGATGTAGAAGAGACATGAAGAAGAGGGGACACATGTTGATGTAGAAGAGACATGGAGAAGAGGGGACACATGCTGATGTAGAAGAGACATGAAGAAGAGGGGACACATGTTGATGTAGAAGAGACATGAAGAAGAGGGGACACATGGTGATGTAGAAGAGACAAGAAGAAGAGGGGACACATGTTGATGTAGAAGAGACAAGAAGAAGAGGGGACACATGTTGATGTAGAAGAGACATGAAGAAGAGGGGACACATGTTGATGTAGAAGAGACATGAAGAAGAGGGGACACATGTTGATGTAGAAGAGACATGAAGAAGAGGGGACACATGTTGATGTAGAAGAGACATGGAGAAGAGGGGACACATGCTGATGTAGAAGAGACATGAAGAAGAGGGGACACATGTTGATGTAGAAGAGACATGAAGAAGAGGGGACACATGGTGATGTAGAAGAGACAAGAAGAAGAGGGGACACATGTTGATGTAGAAGAGACAAGAAGAAGAGGGGACACATGTTGATGTAGAAGAGACATGAAGAAGAGGGGACACATGTTGATGTAGAAGAGACATGAAGAAGAGGGGACACATGTTGACTGTCTCTGCCCGTGGTGTAACACGAACCTGATTGTCCTTAGCAGTATTAGACCTAGTCTTTATAATTTCCTGGGGGCGAAACTCCCCCAGGTGGCGTTGTCCGCAACCGACTTTAAACACCTACCCTCGCCACTCCGCCACAAACGCACCATAAGACACACAGTATGCTGACTAACTAATCACTACGTAGTATTTAGTGAATACAAACGACATAACATATAGAGCCTTAGTTGCAGCAATCTTTGACTCAAGTTTACTTATCAATACTAAACCAAAATGTAATTATACCTCTTTTGAAAGCCTCGTTTTTAGTCTTACGCATCCGACCTGGAAAACTTTGCAGCCAATCTTATTTGTTACAGTGTATCGTGCACCAGGTCCTTATTCAGAATTCTTATCAGAATTCTCTGAGTTTTTATCAACTTTGGTTCTTAAAACAGACAAAGTAATTATCGTAGGTGACTTTAATATTCATGTTGACGATGATAAAAATAGCCTTACTGTTGCATTTAACTCTATATTAGATTCTGTTGGTTTCTGTCAGAGTGTAAATAAACCAACCCACTGTTATAATCCCACTCTCGACCTTGTTCTGATTTATGGTATTGAAATTGAGCAACTATTAGTGGAACCGCATAATCCTGCTTTATCCGACCATTTCTTAGTAACTTTTGAAGTACTGTTACTAGACTACAAAGCATTAGTCAAAAGCTCTTGCAGCAGAAACCTATCTGTTAGTGATATAGCCACATTTAAGGAAGAGATTCCACCAATACTTAACTCGATAGCATGTCTGCATGTAGGGGAGGAAACTTATACAAAATGTACACCACCCCAAATTGATCATGTTGTTGATAGTGCTTCAGATGTGCTGCGAATAAAATTAGACTCTGTTGCTCCTTTGAAAAAGAAGAAAATAAAACAACATAGATTAGCTCCATGGCATAATGCCGAAACCCGCAAAATAAAGCAAAAGTCTAGACAACTTGAAAGGATATGGCGTTCCACTGAACTTGAAGAATCTCGTTTAATTTGGCATATTACTCTCAATGAATATAAGAAAGCACTGCGTAAAGCGAGAGCAGCCTACTACTCTTCATTAATAGATGAGAATAAGAATAATGCAAGATTTCTTTTCAGCACTGTAGCCAGGCTGACAGAGAGCCACAGCTCGATTGAGCCTTCTATTCCCTTAGCACTCAGTAGCAATGATTTTATGTGCTTTTTTAACGATAAAATTGTTACTCTTAGAAACAAAATTAATGACCTCTTGCCTTCGACCAGTATAGTGTTATCAACAGCTCCCGGAATCGTAAGTTCTAATATTACACTAGATAGTAAACTAGAATGCTTTTCAGCCATTAACCTTGAACAATTACATTCAATGATTCTCTCTTCTAAACCATCAACGTGCATGTTAGACCCAATTCCAACTAAGCTGTTGAAGGAAGTTTTTCCATTAATTAGCACTTCTTTATTAAATATTATGAATATGTCTTTATTATCAGGCTATGTTCCACAATCATTCAAAGTAGCAGTGATAAAACCGCTTCTTAAAAAGCACAACCTCGATCCAGAGGTTTTAGCCAAGAGACCTATTTCTAATCTTCCGTTCCTCTCAAAAATTCTTGAGAAAGCGGTCGCAAAACAGTTGTGTGATTACTTAAAAAACAATGATTTATTTGAAGATTTTCAGTCTGGCTTTAGAACACATCATAGCACAGAGACAGCTCTGGTTAAAGTCACAAATGATATTCTAATAGCCTCAGACAAGGGACTTGTCTCTATTCTTGTTTTGCTCGATCTCAGTGCTGCATTTGATACTATCGACCATGATATCCTATTGCAAAGACTAGAGCACTTAGTTGGCATACAGGGAACTGCTTTAGGCTGGTTTAAGTCCTATCTATCTGAACGCTCTCAGTTTGTACGTGTTAACGATGAATCTTCCACGCAAACCAAAGTTAGCCATGGAGTGCCACAGGGCTCAGTGCTCGGACCTATTTTGTTCACATTATATATGTTTCCGTTAGGCAATATTATAAGGAATCATTCTGTAAACTTTCATTGTTATGCGGATGATACTCAACTATATTTATCAATCAAGCCTGATGAAATTAATCATCTAAATAAAATTCAAGACTGCCTTAAGGACTTAAAAACGTGGATGACCTTAAACTTTTTGATGTTAAACACGACCAAAACTGAAGTTATTGTACTTGGCCCGAAGAATCTACGAAACAAATTATCTAAAGACATACTAACTATGGATGGCATTAATTTGGCCTCCAGTGAGACTGTAAGGAATCTTGGTGTTATATTTGATCAGGATTTATCCTTTAACGCCCACATAAAATCAATTTCAAGGACCGCCTACTTCCATCTACGTAACATTGCAAAAATCAGGCATATCTTGCCTCAAAACGATGCAGAGAAACTAGTCCATGCATTTGTTACTTCTAGGCTGGATTATTGTAACTCTTTATTATCAGGGAGTACCAAGAAGTCAATCAAGTCGCTTCAGCTGATTCAAAATGCTGCGGCTCGTGTACTAACCAGAGTTAGGAAAAGGGACCACATTACTCCTGTTCTGGCTGCCTTACACTGGCTCCCTATAGAACACAGGATAGAATTAAAAATTCTTCTTCTCGCCTACAAAGCCCTTAATGGGCAGGCGCCATCTTACCTTAAAGAACTCATTATACCCTACTGTCCTACTAGGGCATTGCGTTCCAAGAATGCAGGGTTGTTGGTTGTTCCTAGAATCTCTAAAAGTACAATGGGAGCCAGAGCCTTTTCTTATCAAGCTCCACATTTGTGGAATCAGCTTCCAGTTTGTGTTCGGGCGGCAGACACCCTATCCGTTTTTAAGAGTGCGCTTAAGACCTTCCTTTTTGATAAAGCTTATAGTTAGGGCTGATTAGATTCAGCCCCTAGTTTTGCTGATATAGGCTTAGTTTGTCGGGGGACATCTTACTTCTTCCTTCTCTCTGTCTATACCCGTGTACACTCATGTTCCGATTAACCCAGCTTCCCCAAATGTCTTTCTTTTTGGTGTCTATATACGCTGGGATCCGGAGTCATGGATGATCCTGCGGTCCTGTGTCCTGGATCGCGAGCCCTGGATCTTGAGTCGTGGCTGTGGTCCTGGATCATAGGTCCTGGATGGATATCCTCGTGGATTCATCTTCCTATTATACACACATGCATTTCCAAACATTTGGACTACCTATGTTGCAAATGTATTATCTTTTCAATTTACACACGGCATCTATTGCACGTCTGTCCGTCCTGGGAGAGGGATCCCTCCTCTGTTGCTCTCCCTGAGGTTTCTCCATGTTCCCTTTAGACTGGGGGTTTTCTCCGGAAGTGTTTCCTTGTACGATGTGAGGGTCTAAGGACAGAGGGTGTCGTATTGTCATACTGATATTCTGTACACACTGTGAAGACCACTGAGACAAATGTAACATTTGTGATATTGGGCTATATAAATAAACATTGATTGATTAATTGATTGATGTAATGTGACAGAAGAGCTACAGATGTTATATTATCAAACTGTTAATGTTCAAATGCCGATTAGATACTACAGTTTGAATAATGATAATGGACGATCTGGGTCATGGCCGAATTCCAACCTTGGAGCGTTCCAGGTGAAATATCCAACTGGGAACTTGGAAACTCCCACTTCCCACTTCCCATGCGGCACAGGGTTAGGGTGCTGTCCGATAATCCAAAAATCAGCTCCTAAATTCTAACCCTATCGTCTATTCCTTGACCTCTGAGTGAAAGGTCACGGGGTTAAGGGATAGTGGATAGGAGAATTCAAAAGGACTTAGGAGAAGAGACTGCGGTACTTTAGATAATCGACTGCACTTTCACTCTCCGTCGTGTTTATGATGCGCCAGCGGACGTCCTGAATGTGCGTCTGCTGCTGTGGGGTAACCATGGAAACCACAGTTCTCTATACAGCGGACTACAACATGGATGCTCAATAAGAACGAGGGACTCATCTGGAGACTCTACACCGTGCTCTGATGCTGCTGTTTTGCTTTATGAACGTGGACAACAGAGAAACATATTCTTCAGGACCAAAGCTGGAATTGAAATAAAAAAGGAAAGTGAAACTTCTGCTCGTCACCCTCTCCCTCCGGTCCACATTAATACCAATGATCCCAATACGTATGATTGTATGAAAAGATAAATCAATACAGATGTATTTATTATAAACGTTAGTCCTTAACATCTATCACTGTGTATATCACCATTCAAACATCTTTTAAAAGTTGAACAAACCCCACACAGCTCAGTGAAGACTGTGAAATGTTGACTTTATTTCATAATTTCAGTGAAAACTAACGTTCATATTTCTCTTTTTGATTATAATACTGATGAACGTTCAGAACAAAGCACTTTGGCAACTTACCACCTATGTTTTAAAATGCTTAATAAGCACCGTAACTTTCATGATATAATTTCACCGTCATAATCGGTTGTTTCCGTGAACGGCCGAATGTTGAGTGACGGCAAATGCTGCGGCTGCAAGGCATTGTGGGGCAGCATTTTCTCCTCTCCTCTCGGTGAGGGAGGTCCAGTGGTTCCTAAAGGAGGCTATAAAGGAAGTTTGAAACCTCCTTTCCTTTCATCTAGACTTCGAACGGCACTTATCATGGCTGCCACTGAGGGACTTCCGGGTCATTTCACTCCGTTAGGAAGGTTCCTAAGCTAAACGGACTATTCGACTGCAGCCCTGGACCGTTAGTCCCCCACGTGAGCAGGACTGAGCTCCGTCTTTCCACCTGTGGATCTTTCACGTCACATCTTGTTACCCCCTTGAAAACGAGATGGTGCATCTCAAGGGGTTTATCCCAATGAATACACATGTCTATATATATATATATCTCATCCCGCTGTCAGTCAGATCGGTTTCTGAACTTCCTGTCAGAGTCACGGCTCTGTCCTCAGACGGATGCTGAGCTAGCAGCTCTGTGAGTTACGAGCGGACGGGTTGGATCTATGAGTGAAGGTTAATCTCCGCACGATGACACGCTCATAAACAGTGCTGAGAAGGAGAATCAGGAACTGGGTGAGGGGGGGATTACCGGGCTAATAATAAAAACTAGGTTTACTTCCAGAGGAGGAATTCTGCACGGACACTATTTATAATTAAAGAACTGAGATACTTCCCTCGTGGTTCAACGCCAAACCAGTGGTGTATATTTACTCAAGTACTGTACGTGCTACTGTGTACTTCTACTCCACTAGTTCAGAGGTACATGGTGTACTTCTACTCCACTACATGTATTTAATCCCTTTAGTGACTTCACAGATGTGGATGAATGATGGTAAATCTAATCAAGTGTTGAATCAGACTTTAGTTCCACCTGGAGTAAATCCACCAGCTACCCTGCAGTCTACAAAGTACTTCAGACTAGCTGCACCTTCACCAGCTACCCTGCAGTCTACAAAGTACTTCAGACTAGCTGCACCTTCACCAGCTACCCTGCAGTCTACAAAGTACTTCAGACTAGCTGCACCTCCACCAGCTACCCTGCAGTCTACAAAGTACTTCAGACTAGCTGCACCTTCACCAGCAACCCTGCAGTCTACAAAGTACTTCAAACTAGCTGCACCTTCACCAGCTACCCTGCAGTCTACAAAGTACTTCAGACTAGCTGCACCTTCACCACCTACCCTGCAGTCTACAAAGTACTTCAGACTAGCTGCACCTTCACCAGCTACCCTGCAGTCTACAAAGTACTTCAGACTAGCTGCACCTTCACCAGCTTTGAGAACACTTTCATGATCAATCATTATAAAACATATCATATATATTATTCTGAAATGGACCAATCTGCACAACGACTACTTTCACTGTCTTTCACTATATTTAGATGAGAATACTTTTCTACTTTCACTTGAGGAACATTTTGAATGCAGGACTTTTACTGTAACAGAGTATTCCTACACTCCGGTACTTCTACTTTTACTCAAGTACAATATCTGAGTACTTCTACTTTTATGCAAGTACAAGACCTGAGTACTTCTACTTTTAGTAAGTATAAGATCTGAGTACTTCTACTTGTACTCAAGTACAATATCTGTGTACTTCTACTTTTACTCAAGTTCAAGATCTGAGTACTTCTACTTTTACTCAAGTACAAGATCTGAGTACTTCTACTTTTTACTTAAGTAGAAGATCTGTGTACTTCTACTTTTACTCAAGTACAATATCTGAGTACTTCTACTTTTACTACAAGTACAAGAGCTGTGTACTTCTACTTTTACTCAAGTACAAGATCTGAGTACTTCTACTTTTACTACAAGTACAAGATCTGAGTACTTCTACTTTTACTGAAGTACAAGATCTGAGTACTTCTACTTTTACTGAAGTACAAGATCTGTGTACTTCTACTTTTACTCAAGTACAAGATCTGAGTACTTCTACTTTTTACTTAAGTAGAAGATCTGTGTACTTCTACTTTTACTCAAGTACAATATCTGAGTACTTCTACTTTTACTACAAGTACAAGAGCTGTGTACTTCTACTTTTACTCAAGTACAAGATCTGAGTACTTCTACTTTTACTACAAGTACAAGATCTGAGTACTTCTACTTTTACTGAAGTACAAGATCTGAGTACTTCTACTTTTACTGAAGTACAAGATCTGTGTACTTCTACTTTTACTCAAGTACAAGATCTGTGTACTTCTACTTTTACTCAAGTACAATATCTGAGTACTTCTACTTTTACTCAAGTACAAGATCTGAGTACTTCTACTTTTACTACAAGTACAAGAGCTATGTACTTCTACTTTTACTCAAGTACAAGATCTGAGTACTTCTACTTTTACTACAAGTACAAGATCTGAGTACTTCTACTTTTACTGAAGTACAAGATCTCAGTACTTCTACTTTTACTGAAGTACAAGATCTGTGTACTTCTACTTTTACTCAAGTACAAGATCTGTGTACTTCTACTTTTACTCAAGTACAATATCTGAGTACTTCTACTTTTACTCAAGTACAAGATCTGAGTACTTCTAGTTTTACTCAAGTACAAGATCTGAGTACTTCTAGTTTTACTCAAGTAAACTGAGTACTTCTAGTTTTCCTCAAGTAAACTGAGTACTTCTGCACGTACAGTATACAGCTTGCGGAGTCTCTCCACAGACGGTGGAGGAGCGGCTGGAACAGGAACACTTGTATTTGAGTAAACCTGGTCTTGTATTGCGTCTCTGTTGGAGACCGTGTGGTTCTGTTCCTGTTCGAGCTGTGCTTCTGTCAGCAGAGCGATCACACGCTTCATCACAGCCAGAAATAACTGAATTAAAATGTTCTTCCTTCTCCTGGTAATAACTCCAGGGTCAGAGCTGATGGCCGATTATAAATACATACAAACACTCTGTAGTGTCTCTGAAGTATCTATCAGAGTACTGAAGACCTTCATACTAAAGCTCATGTGGACATTCTATAATAACTGTCACGACCAGAAGGTTAAAACAATGGCTCCTCTCCAGTACCAGTCCGGTCGGGACGGAACCGGCGAACCCTTCGGTACCAAGTTCAACCCCCCACAGACTGAACCACTGCCCCCCCAGTCTCTGCATTTGACCCGTCCTAGTGTCACAACAACTGTAAGAGGAAGTGCTCTCCCAATGTCATCGTCATGTTTCTCTTCATGGTTCCTTCAGTTTGACACGCTGCACATCTGCTGGATGTAAACAGTATTGTGCCGTTACTCCGAGGGTCCGGATCTGAAACAGTTCCTCCTTTTAGCGTCTATTTCCGTCACAAGGTCAGATTCAGAAATAGCTCGCAGCCATGAAGTCACTTTCAGAGGAATTCAAAGGTCAAGCGTGGACGACACGGCTGCAAATACCACCGTGACGGCTCAGTTTTTATGAGAAAGGCCTAAAGAAGGGCAAAAAGGCAACTTCATGCTGTCATCTCACCAGAGGTGGGAAGTAGTGGAGTACAAATACTTTGTTACTGTACTTAAGTGTTTCTGATATCAGAACTTTACTCCACTACTTATTTTTCTGACGACTTTTTACTTTTACTTCTTACATGTTGAACCCAAATACCTGTACTTTCTACTTCTTACACTTTGAACTCAAATACCTGTACTTTCTACTTCTCACATGTTGAACCCAAATACCTGTACTTTCTACTTCTTACATGTTGAACACAAATACCTGTACTTTCTACTTCTTACATGTTGAACTCAAATACCTGTACTTTCTACTTCTTACATGTTGAACTCAAATACCTGTACTTTCTACTTCTCACATGTTGAACACAAATACCTGTACTTTCTACTTCTTACATGTTGAACTCAAATACCTGTACTTTCTACTTCTCACATGTTGAACTCAAATACCTGTACTTTCTACTTCTCTCATGTTGAACACAAATACCTGTACTTTCTACTTCTCACATGTTGAACCCAAATACCTGTACTTTCTACTTCTTACATGATGCACTCAAATACCTGTACTTTCTACTTCTCACATGTTGAACTCAAATACCTGTACTTTCTACTTCTCACATGTTGAACACAAATACCTGTACTTTCTACTTCTTACATGTTGAACACAAATACCTGTATTTTCTACTTCTCTCATATTGAACACAAATACCTGTACTTTCTACTTCTCACATGTTGAACCCAAATACCTGTACTTTCTACTTCTCACATGTTGAACTCAAATACCTGTACTTTCTACTTCTCACATGTTGAACTCAAATACCTGTACTTTCTACTTCTTACATGTTGAACCCAAATACCTGTACTTTCTACTTCTCTCATGTTGAACTCAAATACCTGTACTTTCTACTTCTTACATGTTGAACTCAAATACCTGTACTTTCTACTTCTTACATGTTGAACCCAAATACCTGTACTTTCTACTTCTCACATGTTGAACCCAAATACCTGTACTTTCTACTTCTCTCATGTTGAACTCAAATACCTGTACTTTCTACTTCTTACATGTTGAACTCAAATACCTGTACTTTCTACTTCTCACATGTTGAACTCAAATACCTGTACTTTCTACTTCTTACATGTTGAACTCAAATACCTGTACTTTCTACTTCTCTCATGTTGAACCCAAATACCTGTACTTTCTACTTCTCTCATGTTGAACTCAAATACCTGTACTTTCTACTTCTTACATGTTGAACTCAAATACTTGTACTTTCTACTTCTCTCATGTTCCAAACAGCTGGTTCCTTTAGTCTGAATGTGTGTTGGTGCGTGGTCATTATTCTTTATAGTCATTGCGTGCCTATTGGTTGGAACACGATCCGTGTATCCATCACTTCCTGGTCTTCTCTAAAGAAGAGGGACCAATGGAAACGTTGTCATGTTGCCGTTGGTCACCATGGAAACATTCATTATCTAACAATGACATTATTGTTCTATTCATATAAAGGGAGGTCAGGTACTCTTTAAAGCAGCTGCTAGCTATGGGTACTTTTTACTGAAGTACACTTCAAAGCCTCTTTACTTTGACTTGAGTAAAGAAGTTTAGTCAGTACTTCTACTTTTACCAGAGTATTTTTAAACACGAGTATCTGTACTCGTGCTTGAGGAAAGGATGTGTGTACTTTTGCCATCTCTGATCATTTAATTCATTTCAAAACATTCGTCATGCATGACATGTCTCTTTCTGTGCTCTGATTGGTGAACAGTTCCTCTTGTGGCCGTCGTCCCATCAGAGCATCATCCCTCTGAGATGTGCAATATGCAGTTATAACATTTAGCACAAACAGCACCTGACATGACGTTACCCCCTGCTGGCTGTCAGTCACACAGGGAGGCATGCTGCTGACCTCTGACCCCGGCCTGTGATTGGCTGCAGACCACGGTGACAGGATGTTTGGAAGGGTGACTATCTATTTCTCAGCAGCCATGAACCTGTCTCCTCTCACGAGGAATTCACTGTACGTCTGCGAGAAACAAGCCCAGCGTGACTAGACACTGAAGAAGATGGGCTATGTTTGAGGCGAGGACTCACTCTGCAGGAAAAGGAGGAGATTTATCTTGTTCTGTTTTCTCATAAGGGCTGTTGTATTCCTCCAATACCATATACATGTTAGCTCAGCCTAGCTCAATCATTTGCTGGAAATGTGATGAATAAAAACATCTTAGCTCTCATAGATTTTAAGGTTAGTTAACTTGTCAAAATCACATGTAAAGTAAATTAAGTTTAGCTCCATTTCTGCAACGTTTGTTATTGAAATCTTGTTCGGGATGTTCTATCCAGACTAAACGAACAACTAGGTTCCCACTTATATTTGCACATATGTGTACAAAAACAAAGTCTATAGGGCCTGTGCTCCCAATATATTATATTGTGTTAGAAGATATCTTTTGAATACTTGTGTTTTCTCAAGTTTTGGGATGTCCATTCCACTTCCTCTCACCTGGTCTGGCAGTCAATGGTTTTCTCAATATGTTTTTCGGTTGTCCTGAAATAAGGTCTGCAATGATCCAATATCACATGGAGAAATCCCAGTGGTTGATTGAGTGGTTGGATGGTGTAAGTAGATGTTTGGTTGGTTGGTTGATTGTTGGTTGGTTGATTGCTGGTTGGTTTGTTGGTTGATTGCTGGTTGGTTGGTTGATTGTTGTTTGGTTGATTGTTGGTTGGTTGGTTGTTTGGTTTGTTGGTTGGTTGGTTGATTGCTGGTTGGTTGGTTGATTGTTGTTTGGTTGATTGTTGGTTGGTTGGTTGTTTGGTTTGTTGGTTGGTTGGTTGATTGCTGGTTGGTTGTTTGGTTGGTTGGTTGTTTGGTTGGTTGGTTGTTTGGTTTGTTGGTTGGTTGGTTGATTGCTGGTTGGTTGGTTGATTGTTGTTTGGTTGATTGTTGGTTGGTTGGTTGTTTGGTTGGTTGGTTGGAAGGACGAAGAGAGATGCCAACTTCCGGATCAGGCTTAAAAATAAAACAACATCATCGCTGCACCACTTTCCTTTTCTCAAAAGGAGGCAGAGTGACACCTCTTCCCTGTCCTCCATCTTTGCACGGTGACACAGAGAAGCCCAAACAGGGAGAGCTGCAGATGAGGAGGGGTGATGAGAGGGGGTGGGGGGGGTGATGTGAGCATGCCAAATGAGCACATGAAGACAGTAATGTGATCTGAGCTGAGTGACAGGACCTCTATTTTTTCTGCAGAGGTTTGACAGAGCTATAAAAGAGTCCAAGGCTCCAGCTGCTGACAGAGACACGGACAGAGACACTGAACATCAGACCCGGTGGAATAACCTCCAGATAAAACACTTATATATTTATCTTTATAATATCAAAGAGAAGAATGGGACTGCACAGCGTTGAGGAACTGGTGAGATATGCTGATGCGTGTGGATGTGAATGAATGATAATTATGAGGTTTTTCGTCCAAAAAGGATTTTTAGTTTTCCTAGAGTTTATATTCGGGTTGAAATAAGCATACTTTTTTAAAGAAAAGGCTTTTTTTTTGTTTACATACAATGAGATAAATGAATGATGCTTAGAATACATGTCAATTCTTAATCGTGCCCGTACTGGTACTACTTCCTGTGACTTACCCACATGTGTATTTATAGGAAAACAAACATTTTTTTAGTTGCAAAAATTCAAAGTAAATGTAAAAAACGGAAAGAAAAAGTCAATTATTTTATTTCTGCACCAAATGACATTTTTTACATTTGCTATTCAGGACCGACAATCCAGTACATCAATGATGTCTTATCCAAACTCCCTTTAATTACTTAATGACTTTGTTTAATGATCCTTTACTTTGCACGATTAGAGGAACGGCTACTTAAATACAACTTGGCCTACATCAGGAGTCATTATTTGATCCATCATTGCTTATACTGCAGATTTCACCCCAGATGTCTCGTACTTAATATTAAGTATTGAGTCTCCTTATGAAATGAAATGATAATGAAGCCCTCTGAGTGATTACACGAGTGATTTAGATTAATTAAAGCGTGGAAGTATGTCAATGTGTTTACTGTGATAGAGCTGCTCGTGTGTGTACCTCTCAGATTAAGACATTAGTGTGTGATAGCAGCTTCAACCTTTTACTGAAAGACATGCGATTTGAACGGCTGTCCTTACAGAAATTCAAGGAAAGTCACAGAATCTACAAAGAAAGCTGAGATGTGTTTAAATGTTGACACAAAGATTCAGGCGATAAGATAATAGTTTATTGTCAGATCTGTTTGAGACATCAAGAAAGACACGTATTAAGAAGTAAACAATGGAGGCGAATGGAGGGAACAGGGATTTTAGCCTTTGCAGACCATTTACATGCACTAAAACAACCTACAGGAGAGGGAACAGCACAGAGAGCAGAATAGGGCCTCTTTAAGTAGCGAGCATACAACTTGTTTAATGAGACTTTTCAAACTGAAGATGCTGTGTGAGTAATGTACATTTTGACTGTTATTTTGTATTTGTTTTGCTTTGATTTATATCTTAATGTGTGCATATGTACAAATGTGTCTGTAGATTGTGTATATATATGTATATACATATTTTTATATATAATTTGTATTTTGTATTGTGGGAAACGGAATTTTGATCTTTCTGTACACACAAACTGAAAGATTGACAATAAAGTTGACTTCAAAGATTGAAAGATTCAAGATTGAAAGGTGTTATTGTCATGCTCATACGCTACAGTGTAGAAATGGCAATGAAATCATTCTGACCTGAGCTCCTCCAACAATGCAACATATATAATAAAATACAAACATACCAAATAAAGTGCAAGAAGTCTATATACACGTAAATATAATATGGGATATGTACAAGAACAGACTTGGACTTTGACTGACTTAAACTGCTGTTTTTGTATGACCTTCCCTCAGGTGTCTGGTAAGAGGTCAGAGGGCAAGGAGGCGGCTGACTTCCATGGCGGAGAGTACGAGGCGGCGGTGGGTCAGGAGAAGAAAGACGGCATCGAACCGGAAGAGGTCAGCGTGGCAGCTCTCAGCGTAAGAACTAGAGATGGCAGAAGTACACACATCCTTTCCTCAAGCACAAGTACAGATACTCGTGTTTCAAAATACTCTGGTAAAAGTAGAAGTACTGACTAAACTTCTTTACTCAAGTCAAAGTAAAGAGGCTTTGAAATGTACTTCAGTAAAAAGTACCCATAACTAGCAGTTGTTTTAAAGAGTACCTGACCTCCCTTTATATGAATAGAACAATAATGTCATTGTTAGCTAATGAATGTTTCCATGGTGACCAACGGCAACATGACAACGTTTCCATTGGTCCCTCTTCTTTAGAGAAGACCAGGAAGTGATGGATACACGGATCGTGTTCCAACCAATAGGCACGCAGTGACTCTAAAGAATAATGACCACGCACCCACACACATTCAGACTAAAGGAACCAGCTGTTTGGGAAATGAGAGAAGTAGAAAGTACAAGTATTTGAGTTCAACATGTAAGAAGTAGAAAGTACAGGTATTTGGGTTCAACATGTAAGAAGTAGAAAGTACAGGTATTTGAGTTCAACATGTAAGAAGTAGAAAGTACAGGTATTTGGGTTCAACATGTGAGAAGTAGAAAGTACAGGTATTTGAGTTCAACATGTGAGAAGTAGAAAGTACAGGTATTTGAGTTCAACATGTGAGAAGTAGAAAGTACAGGTATTTGGGTTCAACATGTGAGAAGTAGAAAGTACAGGTATTTGTGTTCAACATGTAAGAAGTAGAAAGTACAGGTATTTGAGTTCAACATGTAAGAAGTAGAAAGTACAGGTATTTGTATTCAACTGTAAGAAGTAGAAAGTACAGGTATTTGAGTTCAACATGTAAGAAGTAGAAAGTACAGGTATTTGAGTTCAACATGTAAGAAGTAGAAAGTACAGGTATTTGAGTTCAACATGTGAGAAGTAGAAAGTACAGGTATTTGAGTTCAACATGTGAGAAGTAGAAAGTACAAGTATTTGAGTTCAACATGTAAGAAGTAGAAAGTACAGGTATTTGGGTTCAACATGTAAGAAGTAGAAAGTACAGGTATTTGAGTTCAACATGTAAGAAGTAGAAAGTACAGGTATTTGGGTTCAACATGTGAGAAGTAGAAAGTACAGGTATTTGAGTTCAACATGTAAGAAGTAGAAAGTACAGGTATTTGAGTTCAACATGTGAGAAGTAGAAAGTACAGGTATTTGGGTTCAACATGTGAGAAGTAGAAAGTACAGGTATTTGTGTTCAACATGTAAGAAGTAGAAAGTACAGGTATTTGAGTTCAACATGTAAGAAGTAGAAAGTACAGGTATTTGTATTCAACTGTAAGAAGTAGAAAGTACAGGTATTTGAGTTCAACATGTAAGAAGTAGAAAGTACAGGTATTTGAGTTCAACATGTAAGAAGTAGAAAGTACAGGTATTTGAGTTCAACATGTGAGAAGTAGAAAGTACAGGTATTTGAGTTCAACATGTGAGAAGTAGAAAGTACAGGTATTTGTGTTTAACATGAGAGAAGTAGAAAGTACAGGTATTTGAGTTCAACATGTGAGAAGTAGAAAGTACAGGTATTTGAGTTCAACATGTAAGAAGTAGAAAGTACAGGTATTTGAGTTCAACATGTAAGAAGTAGAAAGTACAGGTATTTGAGTTCAACATGTAAGAAGTAGAAAGTACAGGTATTTGAGTTCAACATGTGAGAAGTAGAAAGTACAGGTATTTGAGTTCAACATGTGAGAAGTAGAAAGTACAGGTATTTGAGTTCAACATGAGAGAAGTAGAAAGTACAGGTATTTGGGTTCAACATGTGAGAAGTAGAAAGTACAGGTATTTGGGTTCAACATGTAAGAAGTAGAACGTACAGGTATTTGTGTTCAACATGAGAGAAGTAGAAAGTACAGGTATTTGGGTTCAACATGTAAGAAGTAGAAAGTACAGGTATTTGAGTTCAACATGAGAGAAGTAGAAAGTACAGGTATTTGTGTTCAACATGTAAGAAGTAGAAAGTACAGGTATTTGAGTTCAACATGTAAGAAGTAGAAAGTACAGGTATTTGTGATCAACATCTAAGAAGTAGAAAGTACAGGTATTTGAGTTCAACATGTAAGAAGTAGAAAGTACAGGTATTTGGGTTCAACATGTAAGAAGTAGAAAGTACAGGTATTTGAGTTCAACATGAGAGAAGTAGAAAGTACAGGTATTTGTGTTCAACATGTAAGAAGTAGAAAGTACAGGTATTTGAGTTCAACATGTAAGAAGTAGAAAGTACAGGTATTTGGGTTCAACATGTAAGAAGTAGAAAGTACAGGTATTTGTGTTCAACATGTAAGAAGTAGAAAGTACAGGTATTTGAGTTCAACATGTAAGAAGTAGAAAGTACAGGTATTTGTGTTCAACATGTAAGAAGTAGAAAGTACAGGTATTTGTGTTCAACATGTGAGAAGTAGAAAGTACAGGTATTTGTGTTCAACATGTAAGAAGTAGAAAGTACAGGTATTTGTGTTCAACATGTAAGAAGTAGAAAGTACAGGTATTTGTGTTCAACATGTAAGAAGTAGAAAGTACAGGTATTTGTGTTCAACATGTAAGAAGTCAAAGTAAAAAGTCGTCAGAAAAATAAGTAGTGGAGTAAAGTACTGATACCAGAAAAATGTACTTAAGTACAGTAATGAAGTATTTGTACTACAGTACTTCCCACCTCTGAACACAGGCAATAAGATATTGAACACCTGAACTTTTTAAAGAACATCCATAAACATTAATCTGTTTACATCTATTTATATTTTATTTGTATTAACTTGCACATCTCAAAACATTCTCTTGCACTATTTCATCTGTTTAATTTGTTTATGTCCTATATATATTCATGTTGCTCTGTTGGAGCAGCCTGTGACCTAAGTTGTTCATTGCCATGTCTTCACTGTAGCTAATGTACACATGATGATACAGCCTTGAAACTTCACACTTGACACAGGGTCGAATTATCAAAAAGCTCTCAGTCATTAAGAAGTACTTAACAGTGACTCCAATACCCACAGAGACGTCCCGCTGTGTGTTCTTATGGTGTGGTTTTATGCAGGTATATAAAATAGAAAAATAAACTCTTCATTACCAAGGTTAATATTCATATCTACATGGGTCCACACATCCATCACCGTACATATCACCATCCAAACATGTTGAAAAAGAAACCCCAAACAGCTCAGTAAACACTGCTAGACGTTATTTGATCATTCACAAGTTGTAACATGCTGAATAAGCAACGTAACTATCACGATCTGAGTTTGTCAGAAAAAAACGGGTTGTTTCCGTGAACGGTCAAACGTTGTGTGACGTTAAATGTGGAATTGTGGGACCTCATTATCTCCTCTCCTAAAGGATGCTCAAGTTTATCCTTAAGGAGATAACCAAGGAAGCATTGAAGCTCCTTTCCTATCATCTCTATAATCTCAACAGCTCTAATCATGGCTGCAGCTCAGAGACCTCCACTCTGTTAGGAACCTTCCTCCTCTGTAGTTGAGCTGGTCTCTTGGGTGCTGCCACCTGCTGGAATTTTACTGTATAACACCGAGTATACCATGGAGTACACTATAAAGATAACCCTCATGATCAGTGAGAGAAATCTAGTTTCCATCTAGTCGCCAGTATTTCTCTGTTTGAAGGTGCAAACATGTTTATAATCCATGTAATCAATCTTTCATGACCCTGTTTTCACACAAGCTTTGTTAAAGACATGCTGCAAAGCTTCTGGACAGATAGTTATCAATCAATCTGAACATTAATGAGCACTATTTCTAGAAACATGCATGGATCACAATGGAGCATTGGAAATACAAGCAAATAGTACTTTAATTGAAGGTTGTGGTACTTTGGGTTTTTCAAGTCTTTTATATTCCAAATTTACTTTCAAGTCTCAAGCATTTATCATTTCCATGTACTTTTTGTACAAAGCTGTTTTTTTAAATGTAGTTTTTCTTTTTCCCCTGAAGCTGTATGTTCCCTGTCAGACGGATAAGAGCGGCCGGCTGAGACTAGAGACGGTTGACGATCTGTTCAACATCATGCAGCTGAAGAAGAGGAGGAGGGAGAGGAAGGCTCCGATCAATAAGAAACCACAGCCAGTGCCAGAGACCCTGGTGAGATTACATCGTGTATTAGTCTGCTTTGATGATGAGGTTGGTGATTGGTTGGTTGGTTGGTTAGTTTGTATGTATGATGGTTGATTGTGGGTTGGTTGCTTGGTCAATTGATTGAGTTGATGTTTGGTTGGTTGGTTTAATGATGTGTTGATTGGTTGATCGACTGACTGACTGATTGATTGATGTATGGGGGGGAATGTTTCATTAAAATGTTTTTTTCTGCTCTTTAAAACCCTTCCAGCCAGCCTGGGTGGATGAGAATATGTTTCTGACTGCAGCCAGTGACAACAAGATGCCGCTGGTGGAGAAGTACCTGACTGACGGAGGAAACCCCAATGCAGCCGACCACGTGAGCATCACTCAGAAGAAAATAATAATAAGTAATTAGTTAATCGTTGTTATCATTGATCTAATAGTATTTATGTATCAAATGTCCAGTTCCAGAGGACGGCGCTGCACAAAGCCTCGTTCAAAGGACACGTGGACGTCATGAAGAGACTCCTGGAGGCCGGAGCCACCATCGACAGAAAAGACAAGGTGAGACATTTTAAAACTCAGCAGGAATACAGTGTTAGTAAAACCTAAAAGTGCATTTAGTGTTTGTTGCAAAGGATCAGATGTTATCTCTTCTCTGTCAGCTGTTCTGTTCTGTAGGATAATACTTTAAGGGTGAATGGTTGGTTGGTTATTTGTTTGTTTGTTGGTTGGTTGGTTAATTGGTTGGAGGGTTGTTTTTAATCTAGTAGATGAACCTCTATGTTCATAAGATAGTGTGCTTTGTGTTTCAGCTGGAGGCCACAGCGGTGCACTGGGCCTGCAGAGGAGGCAGCCTGCCGGCCCTGCAGCTCCTCATGGACCAGGGGGCAAAGGTCACCTACAGAGACAAGGTGAGCACACACAAACACCGGTTTTTGATTTATCTCCACTTATATCCACACAGTATATATGTGTGTGTTGCATGAATGGAGAGAACTGAAAGCCTGTCCTCTACTCAGTTGAACAGCACTCCTCTCCATGTCGCTGTGCGGACCGGACACTGTGAGTGCGCCGAGCATCTGATCCACTGCGGAGCCGATGTCAACGCCAAGGACAGGGTAAGGAAACACAACACAGAGTTCTACATTTAAGATAAGATAAGATAAGATAAGAGGAACTTTATTGATCCACAATGTTGAAATGTTTGCAATGCAGCAGCATAAAAAACAACAAAACAAAACAAGGCCTTGCACATAAGTAGAAATTAAAGCGTAGATAAAAACAATACTAGAATACTAATAATAATACAATACTCTATTGAAGGGCATTAGACACAATATAAAGCAGGATATTATTTACATTTCGAGAGTGGGAATGGAATATTAAATTAGATATGTAAAATGTTAATCTTCTGCAGCGAGACATAAAGCTGATCCAACGAGACAATCTTCTGCACAATCAATTGGTTCAAGCTATTTGTGCACATAAAAGCAAATGTGTTATGAATTAACCTTCAAGATTTCATAAAATAGACGTACCACAAATAGGTAAATCTTTCTGAAAATACTTATTTGTGAACTCATAATGAAGACATCTTCCCTGATTGATTTCCTCCTCCCTGAATAAAGGACGGAGACACGCCCATGCACGACGCTGTGAGAATAAACAGATTCAAGATGATCAAGCTGCTGATGATGTACGGAGCCAGTCTCTCCACAAAGAACTCTGTAAGTACACGACAACCCATCCATGCTTCCACTGATCAAAATGTATATTTAAATTATATTTTATTGTAACATTTCGACATCAGAAGGCCACATATACAGTCACCCACCACAACAAATCACAATGCGTAAGTGTAAGATATTTAATCCGTTTTAATTGTCTTTTTGGGTGAAATTAGCTTTTGAGACCAACACTTGTTTAATGTTGGAGCTGAAAACATTTTATTTCTGCCGTAAAGTTTATCATTTTCACATGGGGGTCTTTTGAGATTCCCTCACTTTTCAATACAGCCTCAAGTGGCCATTTACGGAACTGCAGTTTTGAGGCTCTGGCGTCTGCAGTACGGCTTGGTTAGGAAACACAACGTTCCCTACTACTTATTTTAATGCATGTCAGCCTGCAATTGAAACATCATTTCTTAATGTGAAATGATGTGATATTCAGCAAGGCCATCAGTTTTATTTGACCATATGCATATATTAGACATACAACGATAAATAAAAATGCATAAAGAAACACAAACAGAAATAAAATAGTTCAAGATAATATTGCAAGTGACCGATAAACCATATATATGCAAAAAAAGAACAAAATGACCTAAAAGCAGAACAAATATATTAAATCAAATGTTGTACAGTTCAATAAAATACTGCTTATTGTAAAATAAAAGTGCCATCGTATGTAATCAGAGACATACTTTACAGGCCATCAATGGAGCTGAAGACCTTACTCGTCGACAACAATAAATCCAATGCTTCCAGTTTTCCAGGTTTGATGAGTGTTTCTCTCTCTCCTGCAGGATGGAAAAACCCCTCTGGAGACTCTGAATTCATGGCAGAACGGCGCCAAGAGTCTCCTGTGTAACTTCAGCCAGGAGAAACCCGATTCAGTAACACGTTCCTAAGAGATTCAACCCGTGGATCGGATGGCGTGAAGCACCCAAGTCTTTCTTTTAATATCTGGTAATCCGGCGAGGCTGTGCCAAATGTTCGCTTTCAAACGGCCTCCGGTGTTGACTGATGGATATTAACACCCTCAGGGAGTGGCCATAAATCTAAAGCTCACTCTAAAGCGGGTATTGTGGGAAACCACAAATCTAATCAGGATGTTGTTAATGCTGTGATTGATAGCACTGATAGATTCAAATGTTGCTGGACAATGTTTTTCTTCTTAAGCTGAGTAGAAGTCGGCGAGGACATATTTATTGACAACTTAAAGAAAAATATTTATTGCGTTTGATTAATTTATTTCAATATCATACACTTAAAGGTGGGGTAGGTAATTTACTTCAGAAACACTTTTTGTTATATTATTCTTAACATCCCGATGGCAATGAATACATTAAATGCTTTGACAATACATATATACAAATATTTCATCTGTGGAAGCCGTGGGCGGCGCTGTAAAAAGCTAGACCAATTATCTCCTTCGGCCCGCGGCAGATAACTGGATGGCCTACCTGCCTGTCAGCCTTCCATCTGTGTACAAACTTATCTCGTGCCCTCATTGGTCATGTGTGCGTTGGTGTGTGTTGGAGGAGGGGCTCTGTGAGGAAGTCTGAAGGAAGGGGCAGATTTTTTTCGGTTGTGGATTTTCTAATTCTAGCGCACTCGAGCTGGTTTCTCCATTCTTACCTAGCCTACCTTTAATAACTGTACGGGAAAGGATTAGGGCCACGTGTGACATCTTATCTCAACATTTATTTATTTTGATCTCAGAGTTCCGTGTAAAATGTAAAACTCTGAAAAACAAAAAAATCTGAAAATCTCGGAATTTTGAAAAAAAAGTCTGATTTCCAAATTTCCAATTTTTTTCTGAAAATAATCTGAATTCTAAGGAAAATGTCAGGATTGTAAAAACAAATGTTGTGGCTCTAATCCTCTTCTATAAAACCAAGTGTTCTTGAATTTACTAACTAATGGAAACAACTGTGAGACATTTCTTTAGTTTTTTTAGATCATCATTAGTCTAAGGATTGATGTAAGTTAACTAAGGTTATTTATTTGTATAAAAAGACTTGAGCTCAGTGTAAAGAAGTAAGAGAACTGAGCCCTATCTTGCTGGTAGACGATTGTTGTTATACTTGAACATTCAGATGACTTTTTAACCGAGTTCTTAGGTTTTACACTTTTTGAGATTGAGATAAGACAGGAAGAAGTACGTTTTTGGATCAGGAGGAATAAGAATATCTCCACTTTATTTATCGAGGTTGCTGTTACAATTATTTTGACCCTTTCTTTGTTGATTTCGGAGTAGCTTCATCTTTGCTGAAGCTCACCTAAAACAAATTAAATTCACCTCAACGATAAAAAAAGAGTGAGAGGAAAGACGCTGCAAAGGCATTGTTGGTTCAGAGGATGTTTGAAAAGTGTTTATGAAAACCAGGACTTGATACGTGAATGTTTATCAGATTTATTTTTATTTTTAAAGATGTATGTACATTTTGCCTTATATTTTTGGATTGATCAAATAAAAACATTCAATTTAAGTTTTGTTTTTTTGACATAAACCTGCATGCTTTTGCCTTTTGAACGTGAAGTCATGTGACCGTGCTGTAGTTCCTTTATAGCCCAACATTAGCCTCCTTTAGCTTAGCGGTGGTGTAGTTATTTTATAGCCTAACGTTAGCTTTTATACAACCTAGCCGATAATAACATTGTGTTTGCAACTTCACTTAAACCCCCAGAAGTAGCTTAATTGTTCATTTCGAACATGAATCAACCGGTAATCAAGTTTATTGACAGACCATAATGGTCCAACAAAGTGGGAATTATCTCGTCTTCTACCAGTAACTGTTGTGAATACTGGACCGTGAACTGTGAGTAATTAAGGAAGCAGACCTGGGGCCTCATTTATAAAGGGATATACGCTCAAAAAATGGCGTACGCCAGTTTCTACGCAATGTTTGCGATTTATAAAATACTAACTTGACGGGAAAACATGCGGTCCTCCACGCAAACTCTAACCCATGCGTACGCACTAAGCACAACAACAGGAGAGACGAGAAAACTGCGACACCGTTGGCAGAAGAAAGGATGGAGAGAAATATGTGGAAATAATAGCATGAATAAAATGTTACCTCTCATTTATCATATATGAAGAATTCATTTTCACAAATTGATTAAAGCCAATCTTAAAAAGATTAAACAAACGCCTGTTTGAGACTCCTCAGTGCACACAAAAACATAACTTGGAGAAATAAATAAATACGGATATGTTATTGAAAACCACCTCGAATATGTTGTGTTAATGTTATGAAATGTTTTCTCATAAATGATGCGGTAAGCAGGA
The DNA here is from genome assembly GCF_902827115.2 of Pseudochaenichthys georgianus. Lineage (NCBI taxonomy): Eukaryota > Metazoa > Chordata > Actinopteri > Perciformes > Channichthyidae > Pseudochaenichthys > Pseudochaenichthys georgianus. The sequence goes on along the minus strand of NW_027263081.1, from coordinate 80,580 downwards.
GGACAGAATTACGTCTAAACTGACGCCGTTTTGCATTTCTATAGGTTGTAGATACGAGCATGGTTTTATATTCTATCACGTTTAATCGTGTTTTATGCCGTTTGCCAAGACTTGATAAGTCGCTCGTAAAACACAGGAGGTATGGAAACTAAGAACACCATATGTGGTAAATTGTACAGCTAATATAACACAACACATGAGTTGTATTTCCTTTAACTGGTGGATATAGAGTTGCTGCAGTGGAGACGCTGCGCACAGCTGATCGACAGCTGGAACACAAACCACCAAATACAAAAACATAATTCAGATCCAGTCGTCATGACTCTACTCCGGAGGGATTCCCCGATCATATCTTACAGTTTCTCATCAAGGGGGGGGGGGGTCTCCTGTCCCCGGTACAAACACACTGCCTGAGGAAGGCTATGTGTATTTTTTTTGTCATGAACCTTTTTCGGCCATTTATTTATTTATGTTGGTGACGATCCGACCTCCATGCTGCTGCTCTGGTTCAAACGGCATCCACCAAACAATATGATTTATCTCGACCTCCCCAAAATAACCAGAATCTGACACGGTGTGAGACGTCTGTTTTAGCTGTTCTGTCGTAATTTCCTGCGATCTCCTTCATAAAGTCAGTCAGAATGAATGAATGATTGGGCGTTTCTTTGACTATTTATAGGCAAATATGGGCGTTACGTGAAGCCTGCAAAAGCTGCACCGCATTTCGAGTCGGTTGTGATTTATAAAGTGTTTAGAGTCGGTGAGGTCCTGATAATTTATTCCGGGAAATTACTCAGACCTACTAATTGACCTGACCGAAGTTATTGAGTAAGTTTACCGCTTGGCTCAGATCCACCAACGTCAGCAAGATCTCACCTCTATTAACTCCCCGAAGAACCAGGTTCAATTAACTGCTGTTGCAATTCAGACAACTCTTTTTAATCTGTTTAAGGGATCCCGAAGGATTTTGGTATCAGTAAATGGGGTGTGTTCCTACCTAAACGTGAGTGTGGCAGGGTGCAGTCTTACCTTTGAAGCAGGAGAGGAGAGCACAGATGTCCTTTAAGTTGTCCCAGTCCAAAAGGTGGGATCAGTTTATTTGAAGAAAAATAGGTCCAAACTAATACAGGGTTTTTACCTTCTCTCTTTACAACATTATAATCATACGAAACAAAATGATGCTGTGATCATGTTCAAATATGAAACTTTAATTCACAGTCTTACATTTATTACCAAAATGTTTCACTTCAACTGCCCAACTCAGTTGTGACATTTCAAAATCTCCCGATAGAATTTAGAGGCATTTCCTCATAAAAAGACCGGTGATAATAAAAAGCACATTCAACTTTTCATTCACCAAATCAATTCACATCAATTCCATATATTTTTTTCCGACACAGATGGCGGGGACTAACATTCAAAAACACACACCTATCTCCCGCAGGTATTCGGAGGAAGATCCTCACAGGTGGCGGTTACTAATACTCACAAACACACTCCTATCCGACACAGATGGCGGGTACTAACATCCACAAACACATCTCCCATCAAGTCATTCCACTCAGCAAACAAAGAAATTCACTCAGCTTTCAATGAAGAAAATCAAGAGATATTTACCAAGTTTGAGAGAACTTTTACCGAGAGCTATTTACCCAGCTCTGAGGGCCAGAGCCTACCGGGAGAGAGTATACCAGTGGCACCCCCCCCCTCTCTCTCTCGCTCCCTCCAAAAAGCCAGTCCCTTTATGCTCAAAAACCGGATAGAAAACCCCAAAAACACCTCCTTCATACCCAACCAACAGGGGCGGACTGGCCATCGGGACGTTCGGGACGAATCCCGATGGGCCGGTACTGAAGTGGGCCGGTCGGACGATGTGGGCCGGCCGGTAACCGGCAGGGCTCGACATTAAATGGCCCGCTGGCCCGGAAGCACTATTTAGACACCCCGGGCCAGCATAACGTACTTTCCACTTGCCCGCTCGGGCCACTAAAAATATTGCTTTAAAAAGATTGTCCTGTGGTATTGGTATTTTGACTAGCAATTTAGTTAAATTGTTTCGTTTATCAACGTTAAAACATAGCGTTCCGTGAGTCGGTTGTCGTTGTTGTTGGGTGAAAAGCAAACAGCTGTTTGCTGCGGAGCGCAGCGGGAGCAGGCTCCCGTGAGCGGGAGCGCGCTCCTTCACTACAGACTATCGCGCCACCTAACCATTCTCCAAATGTTTTTAATACCAGCGGTAACCGGCCAAGCGCCGGGCAAAAAACAATCTTCAAATAAAAGAAAGTCACCGGAGGAGTTAAAGGAGAGTGACAGGGAGTATGAGGAGAAGAGGGAGAGAAAGTTTCAGCCAGCTTGATCGATGGAGTTGGCTGCAGTGACACGTCCTAAAACCCTTTTATAATCTATCGATTAGATTTATGATTCGAAAATTATAAAAGTAGGGTAGACATGTGGAGATTATCCGGCTGAACAAAACATGCATTTATCAAACGGGTTTGTTTTCCACAGACCTTATTTCCAGCTATTTTCCAAAACCCTTGTGGAGGGAACCAGCAGCTTACTTCCTGGTTTTAGGACGCGTCACTGGCTGCACACCTCTCAATATGATGCCAGTATAAACAAGGTCTTCTGTCGGCTCTGTACATCAATGCCGACCTATGCTGACAAGTCAGTGAAGAGTAGACAATATAAAGAAATTGGCGAAATGTCCCAGCAGTTTAGGATAATGAAGGTTCTAATCAAATCTATTACATAGCCATTACATGTCTAACTCCTAATGACAGGAAGGCAGAAAGTGCATTATACAAATAATAATACTCGCAGACATTTTTTAACAATGACCACAATATCATTATTTTAATAAACCAAATATGAACAATTGAGGAAAATGAGGAAGAACTGATGATTAAAAGATTGTAGTACAAGTAGTAATGTAGTTAGTGCATACATTACTATTGCAACAAATGTGTTAATTTTTCTTCATTATTAGATTTTTTTTTTTGGACGAATGCTCCGGGCCAGTGGTTACAATGGTGGGGCCAGTGATAATACAAGTCCACCGGCCCGGAGGTAGACATTATTTACCCTTAATGTCTACCGCTAGTAAATTGTCTACTCCCCCGTCCCCCGTCCCGCGCCGTCCCCGTCGACAATTTACTAGTGGTATTTACTTGCGGTACCGCGGTGGGCCGGCGGTACCGAAGTGGGCCGGTCGAGAGTCCCGGGCTGATTTGTAGTCCCAGTCCGCCCCTGCCAACCAATGAAACACACTGGGCATGGCCTCTGATGTACAGGGCTGGACATGACCAGACATATTCCATAGCTTATGGCATAAGACACACCTTCCCATGTTTGTGTAAGAAGGGACATGACCAGACATATTCTATGGCTATGACATAACCACCTTTTTGAGGCCTCAATGTATTTCTCCTTAAGTCAAGAGCCCCCCTCCCTGCTGTGAGAGGAGAGTGAAGAAACTGCCTACTCTCTTATCAGAGAGTAAGGCATACATCATTATAGGTCTTACACTCAACTTAAAAACCACTTGTGTTTTGTTTATGCTGTAAATATAGAAAAACCTAAAATATGAAGCATTTTCATTGTGGGTTATACAAGAATATAATTGATGATATTTGATTATAACTAACTTTCGTTTTAAGTATTCAACATACTATGAAGCTCTCAACAAAAGGGAAACCGGCGTAGGAAGTGCTGTACGCACTTTCCTCGCCGGTGCGCAATGTTTGGTGAATCGGAAGATGTCGGGAAATTTCTGTACCTATTTTTTGGATTTCTACTACGTAAGCAACCTTCCCACGTGAATCCTACGCACGGCGTTATAAATGAGGCCCCTGAGGATTTGTGGTTAAAATGAAAATCAGCCAGTTAAAACTCATTATGGAGGGAACACAGAGATTTTAGCCTTTGGAGACCATTTACATGCACACAAAACAGGAAAGGTAAAGCTCAGTAGGGCCTTTTTAACAGGCACATTACTGCAGGCGGGGTTTTATACACAGGAACTCAATCTGTCACTGTCTTCTAGTCAGTCTTCATCAGTCTTCACCAGACCCTGAACTTCCAACCCAGTCTCATAAAAAAACGTGTAATAATTACGTTGGTCCACAACGTAGGACGTAGTATTTCTACGATAACGCCTCTGAAATTGTAAAATGCCTACGTTTTTTTTCACCATTCATTCCAATGGCTGGCGTCTATGTCACGTGATCTTCACATTTCTCCCTGCAGAAAAAAAAAACATGGCCGACATTCGTTTTATTCTTGGTGTAAAATGCCTATTTTAAGGTTAGTTTGGCCATTAAAATGCCCTTTGATGTCATTTGATGCGAGAAATATGAGTTGTTATTTCAGATTATGTGTGCAGTGGATGTACATGATCTTTAGTTTGCTAGTTATTATGAAGATTACTTCAAGAAATTGTGTCTATACAACGTTTTCATTGTTACCAAGGTGGTTGCTAGGGACGCTGCTATCGATATTATTTCTGATATGTTGGGTAAAATGGTGTTATCTTTATTGCTACCCCCTACCCCGTCAATATATAGTGTTGGTCCACAGTGCAAACGTATTAGTTTAACAAAATCCGCATCTAAAATTGTGGCATAGTGTGGTGCCGAGAGATGGGAGTCGGAGGCGGGGTATCAAAGGTACAAGCTAGACTTTTATTTAGCATCTCAAAACACATGTAAACAACTTCATGCCCCGGAAGCGAAGACCGCCGGAGACAGGAAGTCCGGCTCACTAAAATGTCCGTGCAGAACAATACCCTAACCCATAGATCCGTGGGTGAATAATGTCAATCACCACAATAGATACGTTATTTTCCCCTGTGCAATTCTCCATTTACTCAACAATAACACATAATTATCCTTGTGTTTATTTATTTGTTTGATTAATAAACACAAGTTGGAGTCCGTCAGGACCGAGGGTCGGAGCAGCTCATTTGCTTTACAGAATATTACACCCGGAAGTAAGTATTCTCTCCGCTTCGCTTGACAAACCCCGTGATAGTCCTCAAGCTCTGTGATTGGAGAGTGTGCAGAGCCTCGAACAGCACTTGAAATGGGATGGAACCACGGCAGACTGTCCAAAACTGGATTTGAACGGGTCCACCGCGTCCCCCCCTCCCCCACCCCGTCCCCAGAACTACACATGCTGGCTATTGTGTGTTTCGCAACATGTTCTCTATCTATGGCACGTCTCTACTGGGAGTTGTAGTTTTAAAAGACGTTTTCATATTTCCCATAATAAGAAGTTGCCAGTATTAAACTGTGTACATCCCTGGAGGTTTAGGGGATAGGAAACACTCAAATTTAAAACATATAATTAATAAATGGGTGGAAATTGCTTGTGCCCATAATGGGCAGCATTAATATATATACCCACACGCCAGCTAAGGTCAGAAGAGCTTTATTTAACAGCTGGTCTTATGTGTGTGCCTGAAACATGCACTTGTCAAGGTTCAGAGGCACAATGTGCAAATATGGCAGTAGCCATCGTTCAGCTTAAGATAAGATATACTTTATTGATCCCAATTTTTTATTGATGTTTATTTGTAAATCATTTAGTATAATCACACAAATTCTGTGTTTTATATTTAATAATTCTGTGTTCTTTATTTATTGATTGTTCAATACCTGACAAGGTCGGAGATGAAAAACTTTGGTCACAGGTTCCTCAACAGTGCATCACAAGACATCTATCAATATGTGTGTATACCTCCAGCATTACACTGTCATATTCTGCACATGTCTTGTACTATCTACATACATCTTATAAGAGTATAATACATATGTATAATATCAGTTAAAATAAGTGCTTCAACATAGTTAACATTGCTGGAGGTATGCACACATATTGATAGATGTCTTGTAATGCACTATTGAGGAACCTGCAACCCAAGTTGTTCATTCAATGCATAACTACACCGACCATAGGCCTATATGATATGTCAATAAACCTTAGAAAGTCTTGAAATCTTGAAAGGGATGTGCAAAATAGTCATTATATACAGTCTTTACTTAACTATTAGTAGAGAATAACGAGTAATGAACATACTTTATAGGGATGCTATTAATATCTAATAATACAAATAATGAAATTCAATAACATGCTTTAACCACCAGGTGTCCCTTTATATCAGCTGTGCACCTTTATGGTGTAAATACAGCCTATCTACCAATTGGATCAAATATAAAAGTGAGCCGAATTAGTGTTGATACTGCAAGGAGACGTATTGTGTGAAAATAAATGTAAGATGTTCCACGTCACGTTTCCAGTGTTGGCGGCAGTTCCTCATGTTTGTCTATAGTCTTCTCATCAGGGCTCTATAAATACAGAACTACGGCAGATATGTAATATGTAATGCAGCCGAACCGTGTATTACAATGCCGTTATGTGATGACTTTCAAAGAGAAAAGCAAGTACACTCGGAATAAATTGTTTTCGGTCTGTTTCCGGTATTTGTTAATGACGATGTGCTGTGAGATGTGAGACTGGAATTGCACAGGGGGAAAATAACGTTTCTGCACCATTTTAGATGCGGATTTTGTTAAACTAATACGTTTGCGCTGTGGACCAACACTATACTTTGACGGGGAAGGGGGTAGCAATAAAGATAACACCATTAAACAGTTACACAACATAACAGAAATAATATCGATAGCAGCGTCCCTAGCAACCACCTTGGTAACAATGAAAACGTTGTATAGACACCATTTCCTGAAGTAATCTTCGTAATAACTAGCAAACTAAAGATCATGTACATCCACTGCACACATAATCTGAAATAACAACTCATATTTCTCGCATCAAATGACATCAAAGGGCATTTTAATGGCCAAACTAACCTTAAAATAGGCATTTTACACCGAGAATAAAACGAAGTTCGGCCATGTTTTTTTTTTCTACAGGGAGAAATGTGAAGATCACGTGACATAGACGCCAGCCATTGGAATGAATGGTAAAAAAAAACGTAGGGATCTTACAATTTCAGAGGCGTTATCGTAGAAATACTACGTCCTACGTTGTGGACCAACGTAGTTATTACACGTTTTTTTGTGAGACTGGGTTGGAACTTCTCAAGAAAGCCAAGTCTGCTACAAACCAAGCACTAAAGTGACTGAACATTGTATGACCAATTTTTGTGAAAAATGCAAAAAGTGATGCAATATATGAAATACATGGTTTATACCTGTAATTACTGGGGTTCCATTTCTTCTGATTACCTAATTTACACACACTCATACACCTAACACGCACAAACCTACCTCTTTTGGATTTGGAAAGATCCAAAAGAGGATGACGTTATTATGTGTATCTAGTAACGTCATCACAATCGTCACATTGATATGTGTTGAGAACACGTCGTGCAAAAGTATACGGGTCGTGCTGCAGCTAGATTTTCTGTCCTCTGTTAGAAGGTGTCGGCGACGGACGTGCAAGGAAGAACGGCTTTCCACAGGCTGTTCCAATTTAACTACATTATTGATTTCCTGGGTAGTGAATTTCAAATGCAATGGTAATTGGATGGGTGTGGTATCTGTAACATAAAGATAAACAAGTATGAATAAACATGTAATATAGAGGGATAATGACCAATAGCATTGTTTCACGGTAAATTAGGTAGATAAAGAAATGGCACAATTAGCTGGCCTATGCTGCCCTCTATTGGCCAAAAGCCGCAACAGGATGGCGATTGAAATGACACGTTATTACATAAAGTAATTAACTATTATAAACAATCACGCATGAACAACATACAGGAATGCACACAATGAAGTCTCTATAATGACTACAATATAAAGAACACTGCATACATTGGCCCCTGCATCAACTTGGCGTTACATTGTTCATTATGCAAGGTGAGGTGCCTGGTGCGGCCGCACCTCTTGCTGTCCCATAGTCAGCATGGCAAAGTTAGCGGCTATTGCTAACTGCCTTCTATTGCAGAGTAAGCTCTGTATTATGAACATCAACCCACCAATAACCGAACTAGGCAAGAATATATGCACTTACATTTTCATGCACGCACACGCATGTCCACAACACACAAAATTAACACATTTGTCCGATCGCTACTAGTGTCCTTGCGATCTTGTTACGACAACAAGTGCACGTTAGTGCTGCAATATGGTTGAAACCATTCGGGCTTATGCTAGGGGGTGCAAGGAATAGTCCAAGTAATGGGAACGTGTTATACAATATGCAAATTAGGCGTTAACTAGGCCTATTTAAAATGGGCTAATTTGCATGCAGTTACCAAGGCATTGCAGGTGAAAAGGATCAAACTAAAAAACACACCACCTCACAACTTCCCCAGATAGTTACTTACGTCAAGTCAGTATTTTCCCCGGAAATGTTATGTTTAAATACAGATTAGCTTTAAATGTATAGAGAGGCGAAGTCACTCCCATCTACTTCCGGTCCATGGGACCTACTTTCGGAAAAATTATGTATTGAAGTAAATGGAGAGAGAAAACGTATCTTTCGATCCCGTTTGAATTGTGCCATGAATTACACATATGATGTTTGTCAATCTTAAAAAATCATTTCCATGTCAAAAAAGTCAAAGTTTGGCGTAAAACTGTTGAAATATAAGACTATGAAAAATATGCAACTAGAAAGACTACAAATCCCAGAGTTGCGTAAGTGATGTCATAACTGACGTCACAATTGTTTTCCTCCGCTAAATATAAGAGATAGCTAAGATAAGATAACTTTAACAAGATGCCTGTGTGCTTCGTACCAGGTTGTTATCATACCAGCAATGGGTAACAATGGGCAACCAAAATGCTCGTTCTTTCGCTTCCCGTCTGATGAAAGGACCAGGAGTGGCTGGATCAAGTTATCTAGTAGCTAGCATGTTAGTTAGCATTACAGCCTTGTCATTTGTATTAGCCTTAACATGAAGTAACATCAAGTAACCCAACATGTTAAACAGTGAGAGTAGTAGTCATATTTCGTGAACCCTTTGAAGAGTACTGTCACACCGTGTGATCATTCTATAATACACCATTTAAGCCCAGGGGAGAAATGCTAATGCTACATTAGCACCGGCGATCTGTTCTACTTCATGCTATCTGCACAAATGGTTGACATTAAAAAAACCAGGCAGTTCAGAGAGAATCGGCAGGCAGGCAGCTTTGCATGATGTTCTTCTGGACGTGTTTCATTGTGGTGATAGTGAGGGTAGTCAATCCTTTTGTTGACAAGACAGTAGTGTCGGCCATCTTGGTGACGTGTGTTGTTCTGCGAGACCGGAGATGTAGTTCATTCAGCGTTTCACACAAACAAATGTGTAACTTCACAGTTTTACGACACATTTTTATTGCAAAATTATCTTTTAAATTGACAAACATCATATGTGTAATCCGTGGCACAATTCAAACGGGATCGAAAGATAATCTTTCTCTCTCCATTGATTTCAATACATAATTTTTCCGAAATAAGGTCTCATGGAGGAAAGGGAGGGACTTCGCCACTCTATTGATGAATTCAGATATGCAGTAAAACTTTTTATGTGTTTCTTGGAAGTTTTCTTTCCATTAGAGTGAAAGAAAACATGGAAGTAAAATAGACCAAAAATAACAAGCACATGAAAAAACGATATTTTTGCCTGTAATGTCCTTAAACAGTAACTTCATAATTTTGATTGTCGGCTGCTCATTTAATAATTATTAATTGTACTCAATCAATCAATCAATCAATCAATCAATCAATCAATCAATCAATCAATCAATCAATAGGATACGGCTGTAATAGGCCTAAGGCCTTTTAGTCGCTCATAAATAAATGAGTAGATCACTGATTCTTTATTTACTATGGATGCTGGCAACAGTCACATAGTCCAAAGTGAAGGTGATGTTTGACCAGTAGTGGTCGAGACGAGATTTGAGACAGTTAACCGTCTTGGATGTGACAACGCCTTCTGGCAGATCATTCCACAAGTCAACCACACGCAGGCTGAAAAAGTTGCGGCGGATAGCAGTCATGAGTACTGTTTCTTCAACTTGAGGCAGTCCTGGTGTTATAATCCCGTTGTAGTGGGCATGATGTTTTGTAGATGTTGTGGAGATATTTGAAAACTTCGATCATATCTCCCCTCGCCCTTATATAATACATACTCGGGATTTTAAGACTTTGCAGTCGTTCTTGATATGGTAGGTCCTTTAGTTCTGGAACCAGCTTCGTTGCCTTTCTCTGTATTTTCTCGATGAGCTCAGCATCCTTTTTGTACATGGGGGACCAAGCGACATTCCCATACTCGAGGAGTGGCCGCCGTACAAGAGAGATGTATAAACTACGTCAGAGTCCAAATAAGTGTATGATCTGCAGATCATTGCTAGGATACCATTCGCTTTGTTACTTTCCCGACGGATATGGTCACTAAATGTCAGGGTATCGTCAACATTCACACCAAGGTCCTTTTCATTCAGAGTCTCGAATAGGTTTATAGTGTTTGAATTATCACCCATATTATACTCATATTTTTTATTCAGAAAACCTAAGTGCATTACTTTGCACTTTGCTGCATTGAATTTGAGCTGCCAACACTCGGACCATCTTTGCATTTCTCTGAGATCTGACTGGAGTTTTTCTGCATCCTCTTTACACTTAATTTCCTTGAAGACTTTAGTATCATCTGCAAACATCTGGACCATGGAGCTCACATTATCGGGTAGGTCGTTGATATAGAGGACAAACAGTGCAGGACCCAGGACACTACCTTGTGGAATTCCACTGAGAACTGGGCACCACCCAGATGGTTTCCCGTTAACAAAGACTAGTACTAGTTTGTTGTCTGCTCTTGTGCTTAGTGAATACTGAAGAATACATTGTCTCTGTGTTAGCTGATTATTTTGTAGAGTTCTGTTGAGTATTAAACAATTACGCGAGTGTGAGGGTATTAAAATAAATTGGTCAGTAAGTCAGAGATAAGCAACTATATTTAACTTTTTGTTTTAAATTCTATTTTCTTTATATAAAATTCTTTATAAAGGATTATGGGCCCAACAGCGATGTTCAGAAGTAATAACGATGATGATAATTGATGTCTTCAGTGATTAATGACCTTACAGCACTTTACAAGGCCAGGTGTTTTTAAGAAGATCCAGTAAACCTGTTTAATCCTAGTGACGCCTGAGGTGATTCCTGTCTGGTAAACACTTTACGTGTGTTCTGTAAGTTTAACAGATCCACAACTTCAGATAAAAACTGGTCGGATGGCATTGCAGTTTTTAAACTGTCGTCTTTGTCACAATTCACATGTTATGTCACGTTTGTAGTTTTGTCTGTGTTGGTGTTGTTCTGGTCTTTGGGTTTCCTGTCTTATTGTGTTAAGTGTTCACCCCCGTTTCCTGCCTGTCTGCTTTCTGTCTGTTTCCCTCCCTGATTACCCGATTGTGTTCACCTGTTGTCCTTGTGTTTCTCCTCCCCTGCCCGGCTGTTTCTCGTTGTCATGATTACCCCTTCTTGTATTTAGTCTTGTCTCTTTCTGTGTTCAGTGTTGGGTCATTGTTTGTTGGTGACGGAGTTCACCGGTGAGTGTTCTGTTCTGCATTTATCGTTTATCCTTGAAATAAAGGGTTTCTCAAAGGTTATCTGCATTTGGGTCCTGCTTCCTTCACTCGACCGTGACAGAATGACCCAACCAGAAATGGACCCAGCATACGATCCTTTTGAGGTGGAGCTGCAACATTTTTCTTTTCCTTTGAGATGTTGCCACGATTGGTGGAAGGAAGCGTCCAGTGTTCGGCTGAAGGAGGCCGCTCTGGTAGAGGCGCACCGGTTGGCGATGGAGAAGCCCGACTTGGTGAAATACTTGCTTGACTGGATGTTGGACTTCCTCTGGAGGTGTGATTTCCGGCCTGTTGATTGCAGACGTCTCGGAGTGGTCCGTCTGGGGTCAACCCATGCTTCTGTTCCAGTTCCTGCTCCTGTTCTGGAGTCATGTGCTGGAACTCGTCAGGCTTATGGAGGCCCACGGAGTATTCAGGCGGCTGCTAAGAGGAGTCGGCGCAAGGCCAGACAAGGAGCCCGGGCCCCAGCAGCCATGGTTCCAGTCCCAGTACAGGCCCCAGCAGCCATGGTTCCAGTCCCAGTACAGGCCCCAGCAGCCATGGTTCCTGCCCCAGTACAGGCTCCCGCAGCCATGTTTCCGGCTCCAAGACCGCCCCACACAGTCATGATCCAGGCTCCAGAACTGGATCATACAGCCATGTTTCCAGCTCCAGGGCCGGCCCCAGCAGCCATGGTTCCAGTCCCAGTGCGGGCCCCAGCAACCATGGTTCCTGCCCCAGTGCAGGCTCCCGCAGCCATGTTTCCGGCTCCGGGACCGCCCCACACAGTCATGATCCGGGCTCCAGAGCTGGATCATACAGCCATGTTTCCGGCTCCAGGGCCGGCCCCAGCGGCTATGGTCCCGGCTCCGGGAGCGCCCTATACGGCCGTGTTTCCGGCTTCGAAGCTGGAGCTTATAGACAGGATTCTGGCTTCAGCAGCAATGATTCTGGCTTCAATTCCGGTCCCTGCAGCCAGGGTTTCGGCCCCAGTTCTGGTCCCAGCAGCCATGGTCCCGACCCCAGCTGCCTTGGTTCCAGACCCGGATCTGGTCCCGGCTGCCACGGTCCCATCTCGGGTTCCCTCCTCTGGTTCCTCCTCGAGTCCCCTCTCTAGTTTCCCTCTCGAGTTCCCTCTCGAGTTCCCTCTCGAGTTCCCTTCTCTAGTCCCTCCTCTAGTCTCTCCTCTAGTCCCCTCTTTAGTCTCTGTTCGAGTCCCCTCTCTGTTTCCATCGCAAGTTCCCTCTCCAGTCCCCCCTCGAGTCCCCTCTCGAGTTCCCTCCTCTAGTCCCTCCTCGAGTCCCCTCTCTAGTTCCCCTCTCGAGTTCCCTTCTCTAGTTACTCCTCTAGTCCCTCCTCTAGTCTCTCCTCTAGTCCCCTCTGTAGTCCCTTCTCGAGTCCCCTCTCTGTTTCCATATCCAGTTCCCTCTCGAGTTCCCTCCTTTAGTCCCTCCTTTAGTCCCTCCTCTAGTCCCTCCTCGAGTCCCTTCTCTAGTTTCCCTCTCGAGTTCCCTCTCGAGTTCCCTTCTCTAGTTACTCATCTAGTCCCTCCTCTAGTCTCTCCTCTAGTCCCCGCTTTAGTCTCTGTTCGAGTCCCCTCTCTGTTTCCATCTCAAGTTCCCCCTAGAGTCCCCTTTGTAGTCCCTTCTCGAGTTCCCTCTCTGTTTCCATCTTGAGTCCCCTCTCCAGTTCCCCCTTGAGTCCCCTCTCCAGTTCCCCCTCGAGTCCCCTCTCGAGTTCCCTCTCGAGTTCCCTCCTCTGGTCCCTCCTCTGGTCCCTCCTCGAGTCCCCTCTCCAGTCTCCTCTCGAGTCCCCTCTCAAGTCTCCGCTCAAGTTCCCTCTCCATTCCCAATTCAAGCCCCTACGCAAGTGTTGTTGGAGGTTCCGCTGGGGGTCCTGCCAACCCTGTGTCCTGTGCCGTTGGAGGTCCCGCCGTCTACTCCCCTGCCGGGGGTCCTGCCAACCCTGTGTCCTGTGCCGTTGGAGGTCCTGCAGAATACTCTCCTGCCGGGGGTCCTGCCAACCCTAGGTCCGGTCTCGTTGGAGGTCCCGCCGTCTGCTCCCCTGCCAGGGGTCCTGCCAGCTCTGTGTCCTGTGCCGTTGGAGGTCCCGCCGTCTACTCCCCTGCCGGGGGTCCTGCCAACCCTGTGCCGTTGGAGGTCCCGCAGAATACTCTCCTGCCGGGGGTCCTGCCAACTCTGTGTCCTGTGCCGTTGGAGGTCCCGCCGTCTACTCCCCTGCCGGGGGTCCTGCCAACCCTATGTCCTGTCCCGTTGGAGGTCCCGCAGAATACTCTTCTGCCGGGGGTCCTGCCAGCCCTGTGTCCGGTGCCGTTGGAGGTCCCGCAGAATACTCTCCTGCCGGGGGTCCTGCCAACCCTTTGTCCTGTCCCGTTGGAGGTCCCGCAGAATACTCTTCTGCCGGGGGTCCTGCCAGCCCTGTGTCCTGTGCCGTTGGAGGTCCCGCCGTCTACTCCCCTGCCGGGGGTCCTGCCAACCCTGTGTCCTGTGCCGTTGGAGGTTTTCGCCCTCGAGCCCGGCCCCCTGAGAGCCCGGCCCCCTGAGAGCCGCGGTCTTCGCCCTCGAGCCCGGCCCCCTGAGAGCCGCGGTCTTCGCCCTCGTGCCCGGCCCCCTGACTCTTCCTGCCGTTGCCTTCGCCCTCGGACCCGGGCCCCTGACTCTTCCTGCCGCTGCCTTCGGTCCTCCATGGTCCCCACCTTGGACTCTGTTTTGACTCTGGGCCGTCCGCCCGAGACCCCTTCCTGGTTCTCTGCCTTGTCTCCGGGCAGTCCGCCCGAATCCACCTTTTTGGACTGTACCTTGCCCCCCGGGCCGTCCGCCCGAGACCCCTTCCTGGTCCTCCGCTGTGTTCCTGGGCTGTCAGCCCAAGACCCGTCCTCCGGACCCCCTCCGCCCACCCTGCTTGGGGTTTTGTTTTTTTTAGGGACGTCTGGAATCCGTCCCTTGAGGGGGGGGTTCTGTCACAATTCACATGCTATGTCACGTTTGTAGTTTTGTCTGTGTTGGTGTTTTTCTTGTCTTTGGGTTTCCTGTCTTATTGTGTTAAGTGTTCACCCCCGTTTCCTGCCTGTCTGTTTTCTGTCTGTTTCCCTCCCTGATTACCCAATTGTGTTCACCTGTTGTCCTTGTGTTTCTCCTCCCCTGCCCGGCTGTTTCTCGTTGTCATGATTACCCCTTCTTGTATTTAGTCTTGTCTCTTTCTGTGTTCAGTGTTGGGTCATTGTTTGTTGGTGACGGAGTTCACCGGTGAGTGTTCCGTGTCTTGACATTTATCCTTGAAATAAAGGGTTTCTCAAAAGTTATCTGCATTTGGGTCCTGCTTCCTTCACTCCACCGTGACAGTCTTGACGTTTGATGAGGAAACACAACTCTACAATTGCATCTCTGAGAAAATATGTAACTACCAAAACATGTAATGTAATGCTTCAAGAGCTAGTTTCGCCAATGCAACGCTTTCAGACAAACTTGTCTAATGTTTATAGTGGTTAACCCTGAAAATCATACAAAGCTCCACACATTTTGTAGAAACTCACAAGTCTGTTTCACCTGCTGCCTGGAGCTATGTTTGCATGATTTAAGGCAGGGGTGTCAAACTCAAGGCCCGGGGGCCAAATCCAGCCCGCAACTTCATTTTATGTGGCCCCGCAAGAGCTCTGAAAGAATATAATACGTTTATTATACGGTTACATGCTACTTTACAGAAGCAGGTGGCCCATAAACTACATGTCCCACAATGCATATGGTTTTGAGACATGCTCACTGAAGAGACTTGCAATGATTTGCTCTCGAGTTCTGCTTTCAGATTTAGTTAATTACTAAGTTATTATCCTATCCGATAATACTCTAATTCAGAGGCAATAATGTCATATAATACATTATTTTATATATATATATATTATATATTTATATAGTTACAACCAGCCCTTTGTGGCCTGAGATGAAATTGATTTGACACCCCTGATTTACAGTAAGGTGTAAGAGTGTAGGCCCATTTGCATTTACATTGTCCTTGTCCACATAATCCCAATTGTACATTAGATCTCATTTAAATGCATCTGCACTGCGAGGAAGTACCTGAGCAAAGGCCAAAGCATGCTTCATTATTAGAATAAGACTTGGCTCAGTTTCAACTCAGATTTGATCACTAAATGCCTCTGGGCCAATACAGCAGCCATCAGTTATAGTCAATGCAAGAGGACAAAGAACACAGACAGCACTTGCCTTGAGTGGAAAATTACGGATATCAGAGCCGCTAAAAGTCACTATTGTGTACAAATGGAAATAAAACAATGATAAGGGAAGCAGCTGCAGTTTGGGAACTTCTATGTTAAAGCATGAAACTGTTGAAGGACTGCTGCTAGTGGTCGTAGCATGGGAACAGAAATGGAGACAGAATTAGTGTTTTTGGGAGTGATTGCACTGAAAACTGCAGAGAAACAGAAGACAAACTTAGAGATCTTTGACATATGATGGATTTACTCGGAGAAGAGACGTGCAAACATAAAAAATGAGTTGATAGATCGTTACATCACAGCAGGACAAAATATATGACAACTAGCAGTTGTCTTTTTTCTCAACATTCTGACTTTTATCTTAAAACTCTGACTTTTTTTCTCAATTTGAGCTTAACCTTTAACTTAATGGGTGGTCTTCACTCTGTTGCAGCTTGACCTCATGCAAATGTAAAACATAAGATAACGACACAGCGAGCTCACATGATGTCGAACGACGTTTCATAACCTTGCATCCTTTTTTTAAAAACTCCTCAGTACTTTTCCATTGTGTGAAGAACACAATCTGTCTCTTCATACCAAGGAGGGATTGGGTATGTACTGCATAGTATGCACATTTTCTTGGGCACTTTATTCAGAATAAATATCCAGAATTAGAGGACATATAAGACTTCTACATTTAAAAAAAACGGACTGACTTTTTATTAGATGTTTTATTTGTTGCTTTTCAGCAGCGCTCTATGGTTTGCTAGAACTACAGAAATCAATTAGAAACGTGTCCATTAACCTCTTGATTTAACTATAATTTAAAAACAGTTTTGTTAATTTTGAGTTAATTTATAACACATATTATTAGCTGTTGGAGCCTCAACATGCTTAGGCTCCCTGGTGTCATTTAAAACCTGTAGATTATGCTAACTAATACACATTTTATTTGACTAAAGATAGTACATTGAACTGCAGGAAATGCAAACCTGTAACTGTAATTGTAGTAACAGGGTTTTGAAAACACTGCTTCTATACATATTTGTACTTTGTACCTAAAGACATGCATATTCAGTGCATGTTTTAGCACTTTGGGCACGCATTATCTGAATGTTCATAGGCAAGGCAAGTTTATTTATATAGCACCTTTCAACACAAGGCAATTCAAAGTGCTTTACAAAAAATGAAAGACATTAAGAAATTGGCATTTAAAATCAGTCATGAAAAAGAAAAGATAATAAAAGTTACAGTGCAGTTTAAGATGTGAATAGTTCAATTAAAAGCAGCGGCAAAAAGAAAAGTCTTCTTGCTGGATTTAAAAGTAGTCAGAGTTGCAGCGGACCTGCAGGTTTCTGGGAGTTTGTTCCAGATGTTTTGAGCATAATAACTGAACGCTGCTTCTCCATGTTTAGTTCTGACTCTGGGGACAGAAAGCTGACCAGTCCCTGAAGACCTGAGAGATCTGGATGGTTCATCATTTAGCAGGAGGTCAGAAATGTATTTTGGGCCTAAACCATTCAGTGCTTAACAGGTTTTATTTGTGATTCGAACGTGGATGGGTTGGGCAGTTTGGGTTTAGGTAGTAAGATAAAGAGATAACTATCCCCCTTCCAGTCAAACCCTATAATTACAGGCAGGTAAGACAGGTTAGCGAACATGCCGGCGACAAACAACAAGGTGTTCAGGTGTGCAACAAAGACAACTTCACTCTCTCTGCCTCCTGTCAGGTTCAGTATGGCTGACAACGTCCTTGGAATAATTGCGATGGTGTTTCTCTACCTGCTGGTGCTTGGAGTCGGCATATGGGCTTTTTTCAAGTCCAAAAAGAAAAGGGACAAATGTCCAGGGGAGAGCTTGGAGATAAGTCTGCTGGGAAACAGGAGCATCGGCAGGGTGGTGGGGATATTCACTATGGCAGGTGAGATCAGAGTGATGTAAGAATAGAACAAACAAGGATATTGTTACGCGTATTTAGTTAAAACATGTAAGTAGCTGCTTATACATAGATATCCAGTACATGAGCACCAGTAGTCACAACATAAACTCTATGCATTACATTAATGCACACAATGTAGTTCTCTCTCCGTGTTTTTAATGTTTGTTTTACTTTTATGTATGCACCAAATCAAATTCCTCATACGTGTCAACCTCCCTGGTAATAAACCTGTTTCTGATTCTGATAAATATCGATTAGAAAAATATCTGTTCAGTCTTTTGTTGTTGTCACTTGTTTTTAAAATGTGACTAAATCAGGGGTGTCAAACTCAATTTCATAGCAGCTACTGCAGATTTGTTTTTAATGTAAATCTAAAGAAATCTGACTTTTTCTCAGAAGCCAGAATATTTTTAGTTTTTTATCAGAATTCTTAGAAAACAATTCTGTCAGATTCATGACTTTTTTTCTCAGAACCACCAAATTTAAAAAAATGTTTTGGTCAGATCTCCCAAAAAAATGTACATGTGAAAAACCAAATTATGACTTTTATCTGAGAATTATGACGTTTCGCAGGAATATGGAATATCATTTTTCATTTGGTCAAGACTACACATGATATATCATGTTCCTGTCCACAATCACACATGGCATGCTGAGCAGATTCGTCTTAATTTTCATCAACATCGTCCCCTTGAAAAATCAGCTCCAAAGCCTCAGCTGTAGTAAACTTCCTTGCCGTACCTCAGTCTACTTTTAGTTTTCGTGCGTGGAATTATACCGGCTCTCATTTCAGTAAACAGAACAACAGAACTGACAGGCAACCCTCTGAATCAGACTCCGATTGGCTGTGACTGCATCCACTCAGAGTGTCCGATTCAGAAACGTGACTTTTAGGCCCAATCCCAAACCACACCCTACACCCTACCCCTACACACTACCCTGGTTTGGAATTTGGCCTTACACTCTTTACGACACAAACAAAGATGGTGGATGAGAATAGACCTAAAAAACATACAAAACGATATGCAATGCGTCAGAATCAAGGTGAGACTATCCGCATCTTTTGAAACTTTACGCACATCCGTTTCACCAAAATAAGTAAACGCCTCTCAATGAAAAACGTTATATAGTTGTTTATTGCCGTTTCTGTAGTTTAAGAGGAAACACACAGCATGTTTCTGGCTTAAACAGCTGAGAATGTGATATTTGGGTCTCAGAGGGTTACATTAATTCAAATGCAATTTATTCATTTGTCTCTGTAAACTGTTTTTATAAAGACAATTCTGAAGAAACATGTATTATCTTTCTTAACGAACAAATAGTTAAGCCAAAATGTTAGTGAGGGAGTGCGTGCGCTTCCTCACACCTTCAATAATTACATTAGACATGTGGTTACGACAGTGCTGATTGCCGTGAAAATATGTCAACATATCATTATAGCAAAAAGGGTGTTTCCAAGAACTTGGTGATCCTCCTTTTGGTTTTTCCTGTAGAGCAATCTTCAGTTTGATATTCTCAGATCACTCAGAGTGGTAAATATGTCCCTTGGTCTTTCCATATTCTGAATATCTCAAAAGTCTTAACACACTACAGTATGATGATGGGGACCTCTAGGAATGAAACCCCTCAACATCAAGCCCCCAGGAAGGGATCCGGACTCTGAGGATAATATTCATAGTGGCCAAACGGCGGTACTACCATTTCCGTATCAGTCCGTGACGTCACTGGGCCCAGAAATACTTTTTCCCATTGGCTTACAATCAGCTGATACTTTTTAAAACACTAAATAAACTACACTTTTATAGCCCTTATTGCAGTGATTCCCAACCTTGGGGGCGCACCCCCCTTGGGTGGGCCAAAGATTGCAGAGGGGGTGCCAGGCCTCAGATGATTTGAGGCCAAATATCATATTTAGACTTTTTTTTTTTAAGGCAATACTTGATTGTCACTAACAGCCTTGTCTCTACATTACAATAAAATATAACAAATAATTGATTAATTAATTTGAATAACAATTCAAGTTGGTATTAAATCAGGCATATCTTGCCTCAAAACGATGCAGAGAAACTAGTCCATGCATTTGTTACTTCTAGGCTGGATTATTGTAACTCTTTATTATCAGGGAGTACCAAGAAGTCAATCAAGTCGCTTCAGCTGATTCAAAATGCTGCGGCTCGTGTACTAACCAGAGTTAGGAAAAGGGACCACATTACTCCTGTTCTGGCTGCCTTACACTGGCTCCCTATAGAACACAGGATAGAATTAAAAATTCTTCTTCTCGCCTACAAAGCCCTTAATGGGCAGGCGCCATCTTACCTTAAAGAACTCATTATACCCTACTGTCCTACTAGGGCATTGCGTTCCAAGAATGCAGGGTTGTTGGTTGTTCCTAGAATCTTTAAAAGTACAATGGGAGCCAGACCCTTTTCTTATCAAGCTCCACATTTGTGGAATCAGCTTCCAGTTTGTGTTCGGGCGGCAGACACCCTATCCGTTTTTAAGAGTGCGCTTAAGACCTTCCTTTTTGATAAAGCTTATAGTTAGGGCTGATTAGATTCAGCCCCTAGTTTTGCTGATATAGGCTTAGTTTGTCGGGGGACATCTTACTTCTTCCTTCTCTCTGTCTGTACCTGTGTACTCTCATGTTCCGATTAACCCAGCTTCCCCAAATGTCTTTCTTTTTGGTGTCTATATACGCTGGGATCCGGAGTCATGGATGATCCTGCGGTCCTGTGTCCTGGATCGCGAGCGCTGGATCTTGAGTCGTGGCTGTGGTCCTGGATCATAGGTCCTGGATGGATATCCTCGTGGATTCATCTTCCTATTATACACACATGCATTTCCAAACATTTGGACTACCTATGTTGCAAATGTATTATCTTTTCAATTTACACACGGCATCTATTGCACGTCTGTCCGTCCTGGGAGAGGGATCCCTCCTCTGTTGCTCTCCCTGAGGTTTCTCCCATTTTTCCCTTTAAACTGGGTTTTCTTTGGAAGTTTTTCCTTGTACGATGTGAGGGTCTAAGGACAGAGGGTGTCGTATTGTCATACTGATATTCTGTACACACTGTGAAGACCACTGAGACAAATGTAACATTTGTGATATTGGGCTATATAAATAAACATTGATTGATTGATTGATTGATAAAGGCATAAAAGGACAGCAACAACAACATTTTTTATTTTATTTTAATTTAACCTTTATTTAACCAGATAAAAGCATTGAGATATAATCTCATTTGCAATGCTGACAACAACAACAACAACAACAACAACAACAAAAACAACAACAACAACAAGGAAGGAGTTGTGTTCCTGTTGCTGTTATTCTCCAGATTTAATTGAACACCACTTCTGCAACCTGCAAACAATTCAACGTACGTTTTTCCAACTCAAGAGCAAATTAAATACTTGGACACTTTTTCAGACATTTTATTTATAATTATACGCATCTCGTTTATGGCATATGGATTCAGCAAGAAAAAAGCATACATATAAAACAACGTCACTCATTGTGTCCTTGGTGTGAACTGCTTCAAAGGTTATATCTCTCACAGGATCCGCCCTCTACTGGACTCTATGGGTACTATCTTACCCCGCAAGCTTTCTCCCACTGAGACTTCTATAGATGTAGCCGGCCCTGGCCGGGCCTACCTGAATGCGCGCGCATCACACCGTATAAAAGGAGGCCTCGCCTCCTGACTATCATCCTTTTCTCTTCAGCAAGCGGAAGTGTTTTCACGGAGCTTAGAAAGACAAAAAATGAAGAGTAATGGAGTCAGTTCTTGACCACAGGACCTGCCCGAAGTGTCCAAACCTGATCGCGGGAGCGGATCCACACCCTTGCTGTTTTTTGTGTATGGGGCCTAACCACACTGTGAGCGGTATGGGTCCGACGCCGGCATGCTCAGCCTGCCAGATGCTTCCTCGGCTCACGCGTGAGCATCGTGGGCAGCATTTCCTGTCAGCAGAGGCTCCGCAGGAAGAGGTGGAGGATTCGGATCTCGACGTCGTCGAGATGGGCGAGTCAGGAGAGGAGGAAGTGCCGTTCTGATTCTCCCTTCCGTGGGGCCAGACAACCCCGATTCCGGAGGAGGAGGACGAGGACGCCTCGGTGTCGGGAGGTCAGACTCTCAGGTCTGCATGTTTGGATTTCCCAGCGGTGATGACCCTGGCAGCGGAGCGCGTAGGCCTACCGCTCCCACCACCGCTGCCACCGAGGCCTATAAGCCGCCTGAGACAGGGGTTTTACGGCCCGGTGCATCCATCGCAACTGGGGTTACGTACTGTAACCCAGCTTCTATGAGTATAAGCGCAGCCCTCTAAGGCTATCGCTATTGGGTAATCCCACTGCACGTGTGCAGCACTGACAGACTTAATCCACGCCCACCTATGACATGGGCCCCTCCTCCGGCCTCACTTCCGTATAAATAGGAAGAAGGCCCGTCCAACTGCTCCCACACAAACAGCTTTTCTTCAGCTATTCGCGGAGCCAGTGGGGCCCGAACCTTAGAGGGCTGCGCCTATACTCATAGAAGCTGGGTAACCCCAGTACTGTTTCGTATAAGGCTTCGCCCTCTAAGGCTATCGCTATTGGGTTAAGGGCGAAGCAGGATGTAGTCTACGCCCCACTGGTTCTGTCCGTTACCAGAAGTACAAAAACACATCTACTCAATTAATAACCCATGCGAAAAAGAAAGGAGCATCACAGTCCCTGGAAATATAGCATTATTCCAAATGAATATTCTCTTTAAGGGAATGAAGGTGAATACCCGTCGTTTAAAAAAAGTAGAGATAAACAAATCCCACTTGTTAAAACGATAAAATAGGGGGGAAATGGGCAGCTCTCTGAATGCCGATAGGCAGGAGAGAGGGCACGCCGTTTAGTCCCTGACATTACTCAATCTGACAGAACACTCAGTACTAAATGTGTCAGAGAGGAATGGGAGACATCCCTCAAATAAAAACGAATAAAAGAACAGGGGGAAGACCAAGATGCAGCATTGCAAATGTCTTCCACTGTCATTCCTCCATGCAATGCCATAGAAGTTGAAATTCCTCTGGTGCTGTGCGCTTTGATGTTTTCTGGGGGATCCACCCCAGAGTAGAAATACGCCTGTGATACAGCCTCACACAACCAGTGTGACAGCCGCTGTGCAGACAGAGGCTGCCCTATTGAGTGCTCTCTGTAATGCACAAACAGGCGCTGAGACTTGCGCAACGTGGCTGTGCGTGCAATATAACATGACAGCGCACGTACGGGACGGAGGAGATGAGATGTTGCTTCTTCCTCTGATGTGTGAGGAGGAGGGAAGAACCCATCCAAAGTGATCCCTCTCAATCTAAAAGAGCTTGTGATCACCTTTGGCATAAAAGCCGGGTTAGGGCGCAAAACAGCTGAGCTGCCATCTCCTTGGATCAGGAGACATGACGGAGCCACAGAGAGAGCAGACACATCACTCACCCTTTAGCTGATGTGAGAGCCAAGAGCAGAGCTACTTTGGCAGACAAGAACTTCAGGGGGACCTGATCTAAAGGTTCAACTGGAGCTTTACTCAGTGCGCGTAACACTAAGCCAAAAACCCATTGAGGCGCCAAAGCGCGTGACACATGTCTGAGTCTCTGTGCTCCCCGTAGAAAACGTTTTGTCACACCGTGCTAACCCCAAACCTACGTGGCAAGATGAAATGACAGCAGCATATGTTTTTACCGTGCTATAAGCCAATTCCTGTCCTGCAACAGCTGGAGGAACGACAGCACGAGGCAGGGGGCCCAACGGGGTCCAGGCTTCTCCCTGCACACCACACGGAACGCTGTCCATTTGGCTGTGTAGGATGTGTGTTCAGCAGCTGATCGAACACCTCCCTGGCGATTTATGTAGGCCGCCGCTGCTTTGTTGTCTGTTTGAATCAACATATGTTGATTGTACAGCAACGGGACGAAGTGCTGGAGCACTTTCCATACGGAGAGTAATTCCAGCACGTTTATATGGAGAGACATGTGAGCCGGCCACTGCCCCCCCACTGCCTGCGACATGCACGTTCCTCAGCCTGCGAGAGATGCGTCTGTGAACACTGTGGTGTGTGACGTCACTCTGCTCAGGGGCACCCCCACTGACGTGGAGATTTTTCCAGTGGGTCAAATCCAAAACCACGGAAGGAGGAATGTACACCATGCGTCTCCTCTGACGCACGGGGTCGATGCACAGGCGAATAAATCACCTGGAGTCTCCTCACTATGAAGGAGACCCAGGGGGATCACCACGTGACCAGCTGATATCATGCCTAACAGCTGCATCACGGAGAGGGCTGTCACCGCCCCGCGGGGTGTGACGCGCCGGAGGAGAGCTGTCACGTTCTCCCCCCTCCGCTGTGAGAGTCGCGCTCTCATGCGGGCTGAGTTCAATTCCATTCCCAATTAAAAAGATAACCTGGGAGGGACGAGGACAGCTCTTCTTCCAGTTGATAATGAAACCCAGGTTTGACAGATGAGATACGAACTGTATCGTCTGTAAGCCGCTTCCTCCCTTCCTGGAGCGAGCCAGCCACAGCCGGTCGTCCAGGTAAAATAACACATCCCCATTATGAGTAGCTGCTCCCACCGGCTCCACCCACTTTGAAAAAGTGTGTGGAGCCAGGAATAAGAAACGCAGGAAATTCTGTGTTTCGGGATGATGGTTACGTGGAGGTAAGCATCCTTCAGGACTATGGATGTGAACCAGTCTCCCTGGTGAACACACTCCAGCACCTGTTTGATCGTCAGCATGGGAAAAGGCCATTCCCTTGTTGGACACTGACAGATCGAGGATGGGTCTCATTCCCCCCGCCCCGTCTCCTTCGGGACCAGAAAATACCGGGAGTAAAAACCCCTGATTTTCTGCCCCATGAGGAACCCTGGAAAAAAGCTTTCTTTTAACCCGAGTTCCTGCCGGTCTGCACGGAGTGCGAGACACTGTTCCCGGGATGACAGGGTTCCCTGTATCCCGAAGAACTGCGGGGGGGAGAGGCGAACTGCAGAGACTACTCTATGCACATCCGCCTGCTCATCCATCTGTCCATCAGACACACTCGCCGCCACCCTGAGTACCATCCAGTACTCTGATAGTACCGGGTGTACATTCTCTGGAAGTGCTGTGGTTGGTGGCAAACCACGCCAGAGCCCTCCACACGCTGCATTTCACACAGGCTCTCAATATGGCGCCGTTTAGGAGAAGACTCGTAAACTGCGCGTTCACGCTCAACATCACTAAGGGATGAGCGGAGGTATGTGCAGTGCTGTCCACACGAGGCGTAATAATGGCCCTCCGTGGGTTTATTACGACCGTGGGTAGGAGGTACGTCTGAGACAGAGGAAAAATCCATGATGCCTAAACCCAAAAAGTTTAAAGGTAGACGGATTGAATAGTAAGCCCAGCTGTTTTATTAACCGATAAGTTAAAAAACCCAGCCGGCTTAGGCAGCGAGCCATGCTGCCAAATAACCAATAGGCTATTGGCAGCTGGCTTAACCGGGGAGCCTTGCTGCATATTATCTTCCATCTGTCCATTGAACACACGCGCCGCCACTCAGCGCGCCAACCTGCTCTGGATGTGCTGTGGTTGTCATGGTGACGAGCCACGCCAGAGCCCTCCAGACGCTGCACTTCACACAGGCTCTCATTATGTCCACTGTAACACATTTTCCTGTCAAACAACAGTAAAGCGCCGGCAGTCTCTTCACAGACGCCTGCACTTCACTGCCATACCACAGTACTCATACTGTGAAATTATTTTACAGCCTTTCTCATTAACAGTAAAATACCGGCAGCAGAGACTTCAGCAATACACTGAAATGATACAGTATTCATACTGTTGGACAATTTCAGTTTATCACTGTAAAAAATTAAATAATTCACAGTAACATTCTGGTTAGGGGGCTGCCAGTAGATTAGTGCCGAAAATCGGCTGAAAAATAACAGTAATTGCTTACAGTGTTTATCCCTCCATTTATGGCTGGCCCCCCTGGCTAGTGAAATGTGCGGGACCGCCCCTGGGATTTGATATAGCTTGTTTTGTGCTGGGGTGAGTGTAACAGAGATAGCGCTACATAGTGAATTCCAATACATTGTTTTAAGCATGATCTCATCATTTAAACATTCCAGCAAGAAACTTTCATCATAGTTTATACACGGTTCACCAAGCACATTAGCCGTACAATGCAAATGAGACGTTTCCATGAACACAGCAGGTGGAAAAACACGTTGACGAGTCAAACGTAATAATTCCTGAGAATCAGGGTATGCCAATAACCACTGATACACACTCAGCAGCTCCCTATCATCCAATGTGGGATTCTGAACCATCGTAGGGGATGGTCGTCGGACCTCAAGACCCTCATTTGTTGAAATGAGGTTCAGGCCGAGCCGGAGAATCAAATCTCTCCCCAGTAAATGTATTGGACAGACAGATGATACAAGAAAACTGTGTTTTACTGAAGTGGGAAATGGGTGATTGTCATCCCCGTTATCTTTACACTGAAGCGGTATGGAAAATCTCTCCTTTACAGTTACCCCGGCCGCTCCCATCGAGTGGATAAATCTGCCACTAAGTTTGCAGTTTGGCAAATCCGCCTCTTTCACCACTGAGTGGGTAGCCCCGGAATCAACCAGAAACGTAACATTAACACCCATAATAGCTAAAGTCAGTGTGGGAAATTTCTTAAATGCCTTTTCAGTATCATATTTCAGATATGTACTATTTTCTTTTACAGACATTCCCTCTAATTTCTCAATTGTCTGCATTATGTGTGTGTGTATATCACTTCCCTGATTAGATGCTGTAGGCAGTGGTTCCGTCTCCCCAGACCGAATTCCCTCTTCCCCCGCTCCTCCCTTCTTCATCTCGCGTCAGTTTGAAGAATTGTCTCTATTTTGGTCCGATTGATTTGATTGAAAGTTCTTTTCCTTCTTTTCGTGTGGGCATTCATCCCTCCAATGAGTCTTCTCTCCGCAGTTAAAACAGTGATCCTCGCCATTTCGGTTGGCTCGGCGGCCTCGTCCTCTGCCCCTTCCTCTTCCTCCCCGGCCGCGGACGCCTTCTCGTCCTCCCCGGTTCCCTCTGTCCTGGCCATCACCTTGGGCTTGATTGGACCAGGCGGTTGTGACAGCCTGGACCATGGTCAGTTGGGCTTTGTATTTGCGGTCGCGGCGTTTCCTCTCCTCACTGGCTCTTTCTTCTGAGAGGCGTTTCTCAGCATGCATGGCATGCCGGCGAATTTCATCCAGTCGGGCACCGTCCATCACGCCAATGCAGGAGTTCCGCACCGATGCAGAAATAGCCGGGGATAGGCCGTTGAGGAAAGCGTTGCTGAGGTGGGTCTCCCAGACTCCCAAAGCGACTCCTCCTCCCTCTTGTTTGATCAGTCCGCTATTCTCGAGGAACACTTGCTCTAAGCGGTGGAAATAGTCATTTACTGTTTCATCCGGATTCTGTTTGCATGCGTAGATTCTTGACATGTCGACCTTGGCGGGAAACTTTTCTGTTATTGCCGTCTCGAGTACGGTCAAAGCATCGCGGTAGGCAGCGTTTTCTTGTTTCCCCCACTCGGTTTCTGCCATGCGCTCTTGACCCCCCATCAGCTGGGTGAAATGGCTGACGTGTGTCGGACCCATTGTTAGAGTCAGCAATTTCTTTATCTCTGGCATGGTGGGAGAGAATTATCTGCAGAACATACCCAGTGCTGCAGCGAATTTTGCACCTCCCAACTCGACATTTGGAAGGTGTTCTTTTGATATTTCTTTCATCTCTGAGATGGTCCATGGTCTGTAAACATATAACGCACCCTGGGGCCCGGCCACCTGGATCATAGGGCATTGGAGATCGATTTCTTCCTCGTCGTCAGCTTCTCTGCGAGGGTGCTCTTTCCTGTATAGTGCAGCTTTCCTCGCCTCTTCTGCTTCTTTTCTTTCTCTCTTTTGCTGCTTCTTCAGTCTTGCCTCTTCTGCTTCATCCTCTTTTCTTCTTTTCTTCTTTTCTCTGCTCTCTCTCTGTCTGTCTCCCTCTGGAGGTGCTGGGGTGAGGCGGAATTGGTCGGATAGTTTGACATCCGGAGCAGCAGCAGCCGTCGCATCCGGCTGTAGAACGGGTGGGGGGGAGCGGGAAGAAACGGGAATCCGTGGTCCAAGAGAGGGTCCCCCACGCCTGTGAACAATGGGTACAAGGAAGTGGTGGGTGGGTTATATGGGGGAGGGAGCAGGAAACCCTTTCCCTCTTTCTTATCCCCCTCATCGTCAGCCTGTATCCCTCTTATGGCCGCAGCCAACTGCTTCCTCTCACGGCACTCAGCTTCCTTCTCCCAATACCTCAGACATTTCCTATGAGTGTCCAGCTCTACCAGATCTTTCATTTTAATTGTGTTTTACTCTTCATTCCATCCTCATGTATTTGTAATTTATCCCTTAGGTCCTTGATTTTTATTTTACTGAAAGAACCTCCCTTTGGAAATCCGAACATTTCCGTCCAGATACTCATTTTAGACAGACTGTCTTCACCATGTTTTGCTCGCATGATATCTATAATTGGACCCTCTGGAGGGTGTACAAGCCCCCCACTCTGCTTTGCCCCCATGTCAAAGTTGTTAAGTGTTTACTCTAAACACCCCGTGTTATCAAACACTATCTCTCACCCGTCGGTGATGTGATATTTGTTCCTCAGTACAAATCACACAAAAACTGGTCGTAAACCCAGGCTACGACTGATATTATCAAATATCCTATCTTCGAGTGGTCCCTCTCATAAATGTCATGGAGTTTTTAATTTACGGTTTAACTTTAAACAATTCTAGACACTGTACATCTCACCCAGTATCTGGAAAGCCCTTTCTGTTCGTTGGATCTCGTGAAGTCAATTGGTTTCACCTCGGCGCTGGTCCTCTCATGCCGTACGGGTTTCTGTCGAGGTAGAGGAGAATCCGAGGATCCTGGAGCGACCACCAGCGTCCGCAGGTGTCCCCAATCGAGCTTGCAGAGATCCTGCCGACAACGCCAACTTGTTATGGAAATCTTTAGAACAAATACTGCGGAGATACACAAGTCAGAAGTATCAAACAATAAAATGGTGAAACAGACAGAGTCGTCTTGGATCTGGTTATTTATTTGAGGCCTCAAAGACACAGGTCTCAACAGAACACAAAGTATCCTGAGAGAGTGCGTAACGAGTGAAAGATGCATACAGGTTATATAGCATTTTGTCAGTTCAACAACATTTCATCATACATGGGGAGGGGCCCTGGCAGGAGAGATAAGCCTTCCAAAGGAACTGAAACTGCCAATCACTAATGGATCGAACCGGGGCTCACTCACCAAAAAGGGGAAGTGGGGAAACTTGTCCGCAACACATGGAGGACAATAATTGGGGAACTTGATTATAAAAGGAAGGAGGCTAAACAGGAACTTGTCCATTGCCCTGTACTTGGCACCTAGCCCCCCTTCTGGAGTACAGACCTTGGGTGACCTTAGATGTCATTCATACAGCAGGCAGAGGACATGACCTGACCCATATCACCCAGACCTGACTTCAGCATTTTTAAGGTCATGGATGTTGAAACATCATTATGGAAACAATGGAAAGTGCTGATAGACACGTTTCTAAGCTAAAATACATTATTATAGGAACTGCTCTAAGGGCACACAGAGTTTACAAGCAAAACACATCATTCTGGGAACTGTTGCAATTTATGTGCCCATATAAGGTAAAATATAAAGTTTGCACTAATAAGACAATGTTAAACTACCCTAATAGTAAGTTTACCATTACAAAGTCTCAGAGGGAGAATGCTTGCGGGGTAAGATAGTACCCATAGAGTCCAGTAGAGGGCTCCGCCTGTGCTAATATGACAAGGGTTACACTACGTAACCCGACGTTTCTATGTTCACATGAGTCTTGTTTGTTTTACATCAGATTGGAATAACAGTTGTACCTTACATTTATACAAGCAAGCACCTCATGCACTGTGTAAAAGTGTTTAGCTTGAAATAAACCAAAAAATCCCAAATTAAATGTTTGTAGCCGTCCCAGGAGTTAGCACTCTATTGATCATCACCCGCAACCGCTATCTGCCCCATTGCAAGGTCGAAACCCAAACCTAAAACCTATGTGTGCTTCTGATTGCCATGTTTTGGATTAGGTTCAACCCCTCCTCGACAAAAAGGAGGTCGCCCTTATCTTATCTTATACAAACAGGAATGCTAACAGTTTGTGCTAGCCATTGGCGTTGATGCCTCTGTCTGACAGTTGCTTCCATTCAGTTTCTCACTCTCATTATGCTTTGTAGCGTCATCTGTCGGTGTGTCTGGTTGCAATGAGTGCTGGGTTTTCACTTTAAACACATCCCACTTCTCAGGAAGATGGCCTTTGTTGAAGAGCCCAGAAGTGATGTAGGAGAACAACAAGATGGCAGCAATGGCCGACAGCATGGAGATGGTTTTAACTGGAGAGTACTGGACATAAACACCGTCCTCAAGAGTGCATCCTGGGAAGTGTAGGATTGGTGCGATCCCTAGTGTTGGGTCGCCAGTGAGCAGTCGTACCATTATTCCCACCAACAAACCCATTACAGCCCCGTAACTGTTGGAGATGTTGAAGAAGAGGACGCAGACGAGTTGAGGGAAGAGTACGATGTAGGCGATTTCAGCTCCGATGAACCAGAACAATAAGATGTTGTTTTTCAGGAAGGCAAGCGATGAACCAAACACGCCCACGACCAACACGGAGGCTCGGATCACCCACTGGGTCTCCCTGTTGGACGCCTGAAGAAGAAGAGAGGAAGAAGAACCGATAAACAGCACATTATTGAGACCTTCTTTAAATAACTATTGTATTGCTTTCATATCTCATTGACTCTTCATATTGTCTAGTTTTCTTTAGTTCCACTCTATATTTATCCTGTAGTTTTTTTTGCAAAGTACAAACTAAACTCAATCAACTATTCTCATGTAGCTTTCTTTGCAATGTACCTGTCACAAGTTAGACACGAGTTCCTGCCTGCTCCCTGTCCGACGGATTTCCTGGTTTTGACCCTGCCTGTCCCTGACCTGAATAAACTGAACATTGCTATACACTGGTTGTATCTGAGTCGTGCTATTGGGTTCTGATCTGTACCTGTGAACGTGACAGTACCACACCGACATAAGTATTAATTGTCTTCACCTGGGGTCTCAGGACGTTCTTGTAAATGCTGGAGGTGAAGACAGAAGCTGCAGAGAGCAAATAGGAGTCGAGGGACGACATCCCGGCGGCGGCCACAGCTCCAATACCGATGATGGAGATGAAGGACGGAGTGAGATGTTGGAGGCTGAGGGGCAGAACTAGAGCAGATTTCCCACGTTCATATGGAGACGGAGAACCGTACGAAGTCATGTTCCAGTCTAAAGCGTGGACACAGAAGAAGGAGAGACTGAAAAAGGCTCACATTATCTGTGAGATTCTGAGACAAGCCTACTGTAATGTGAATATATATCATGCGAGGTGTTGAACAAAGCCAACTTTCAAATTGCATTTTGCTGAAATATATTTTCTTTTCTGGCACATTTGCAAAAGCCTGCAGTCCATTAAAATATATAAGTGTTTCTTAGTTTGGTTTTCTAAACTGTGTTATTCGCCATTTCTTGTCAGGGTTTGGACAGAGTAAGGATCCAAAATCAGTAAGAATGTAAACACAAGTCGAGCTTTTAGTAACTTCAAAGCTAGTAGAAAATATAAAAACTGAAGAAACAGGCGGAGTCGAACAAAAGGAAAAGTAGCAAACAACACTTGAACAAACCCGGAGGACTAGGAGGGAAACAGGAACAGGAAATCCAGAACCAAACCATAGGAAAACGACAGGTGCTTAAAGACATCAGTTTTCACAGGTTCCCTCAGTATTTAGAAACAGTTGTTACCTGTGGAGGCAGCAGCTGCCCCAACAAGTATTGAAGGAATCATGAAAAGTGGCAGGAAGAAAGCAGAAACATAGCAAGTGGTCTTGGCTGTCGATGTGGACGATGCCGACAAAGTCCTCTGATGAAGGCACTGATATCCCAGACTCCCCAGGGCCTTAAAGTCAAAACAGTAAGTTGGTTAATGTTTTTTTATTAAAGTGAATTGTGTTTGTAATTATCCACTCCCTTACGAAGAATAGGAAATCGTCCATCAGTATCCAGGACTTTTTCAGCCCCGGTGCTCCTATCCAGGGAGCGTGCAGGGTGTTGTTCATCAGCGTCTGACTAATGTCCGAAACGTGGGGGTTCATCAGAGCAAAGGGAACACAGATCCACTGCAGGGAGAGAGAATATGTAAATAGAAACACACAGAACTTCTAAAGACCTGAAGACACGGACAGTTGTTGTACATTAATTATGATTTTGCCATAGTGGGTTCGGTGATGTGGTCCCAATAAAGGGAGTAGCGAGTAGCAAACTCACCAAGCTGATGAATAAGAGGATAAGCTGTACAATATCTGTGTAGGCCACCGAGTAGAGACCCCCCAGCAGAGTGTAGATAATGGCGATGGCAGCAGAGATCCATACGCACACACTGAAGGGAAAATCCAGGACCACACTCATGGTTCCTCCTGTCAAACACATTGTATCAGGACAATGTTATAAACTGTGTTATAGGACTGTGTTGGTCAGGGATTGGTCATAACAAACACCAGGTGTATTGGCTGAAGACCTGAGGCCTGTACTACGAAGCAGGATTTTAGCTTAGCGGCTAACTTCAGGCAAAACTCTGGGTTTCTGGTCCTACGACGCTGGTTCTCTTTTTAGCGGGCTAGATCTCCCCTGCTCCGGAGCAGGTGAGGTTGCAGGCTAAGAGCTCAACTCAGTGAAAGTACCGCCTGCTGACCAATCAGAGCTCAGTGTGCGGAGTTTAAAGCGATCAAGTCATATTACAGGAGAAAGGAAATGCAGAAAAACTGCCGTTGCAGGAAAGACGGACGGCAAAAATCACCGACTGTGTGAACGTGAACATTAATAGAATAGCACCTCCATCTTCAGAGCAATCTGACTATTATACCATTAGCGGTAAGAAAGCTTACTTACATATCGGCCACAACATAAGTACCCGGATCAGAGTACATTAAGTACAGTCTGCGGCATATCACTTCATAATGTATCATATATCTCCTGATCTGAGTCAGCTGAGCCGTATCTGGCCGTGCAACACTCACAGTGTCACATACTGGATGCAGAAGTATTATTTTAAGCAACACATTAAGTTGACGAAACACTCGAGACAAATGTAATGAAAGTCAGATCGTGTCTTAGATGGGGCAGTGATATCATAAACCTGTTAATGTACGCATTCAAACACTTGTTCTGTTCCCAGCTGTATTCACCTTGCAGGTGCAGCTATGAGGCTTTGATCCTGATCAAGTGTTTAAGTCATGGATGTTTAAAGTTTAACTTCTTCATATGTCTAATATTAAAGTTCACTTTTCATTCAGGAAGTATGATGCTGCGCTGTCAGTACGCTTCTCAATGTTTGTGATTGGTCGAATGCTCCAGATACCACCCCTTTCATGTGAACGCGCACCTAACTAGATAGGACACGGCTGGCTTGAGCGATCCACTTGATAACCCACGTCGTAGGACCGTTTAGCGAGAGCGCGTATGTTTTGGATTAGGCCAACCGGCTAACTCAAACATATCCAGGTTAGGTTGAACCAGCTTCGTAGTACAGGCCTCTGAGGAAGAACTGCCCAACAACAACAACAACAACAACAACAACAACAACAACAACAACAACAACAACAACAACAGTGTCTTTGATAGATTGATAGAAACCTGGACTATCCAATATTTTATTTTTACAATGCAGTTTCTAAATGCTTGTATTCGATCCCTCTGGCTATATGTTATAGTGTACGTCGTCTGCATAGTGATGGTGATAGTTTACCATAAGTAATTACCGTAGAAGCATCTAGTTGAGAAAGAAGAGGTCTCAAAATCTAGCCTTGACAACAACTTCCCCAAACAAGAAGGATGCAGGAAACGATAATGCTTAGGTTGGAGGCAAGCCAAAGAACAGGAAGGTTAGGTTGGGGAAGAGCGCAGGGCTCCTCCGGAGCCCTGCGTGGTGCACTGGCTCTCGGTAGATAGGTGTTTAAAAAACATTAAAAACCTCCGTAAACATAAACCTTATAAAAACCCTTTTAAAAGCATCATAAAAGCTCCGTGAGGACAAGACCGTCTCAGATGTATGGTTAAAAAGTGCAGAGTGGAGCCGGACCACGGAACGGCGGCAGAGTATGCCCAAAAAGCAGATCTCCCCGTCCCAGGATCTGGAGGGTGGTGTGTGTGTGTGTGTGTGTGTGTGTGTGTGTGTGTGTGTGTGTGTGTGTGCGTGCGTGCGTGCGTGCGTACGTACGTGCGTGCGTACGTGTATCGATGTATCTACGTGTGTGTGCGTGTGAGGAGCTTGTCCCTATGGAATCCATCAAGCACCCTAAATGATAGGGGGATCTAAAATGGCCAATTTAAAAGTGACTCCAGTTCTATTAGTAAAAGCCGTGCAGTTAAAACACAAGTGCAATGATACAAATATAAATAATTAAAACATTCTCCCCAGTAATATTAATTTAAAAAGTAAAGGGAGTGTTAAAATTAACTAATAATAATAAAATAAAGGAAGGCACACTGGGTTAGTAAAATCGTATATAATGAACTGGATGTCACTGAAAAACAGAAACCATTAAAATCAAGGTCGAGGAGAACATATTGGGTAGGAAAGGGAGGGCATGAGCAGACTAGTTCTGGGACCCCTTCAAGTATGCCAGAGATCTGCTGGAGGAGAAGAAGACAGGGAAGCTTGTGAAAACTGTGTCGGAGTTGAAAAACCATATTGAAGAACAACTTGGCAACAGCAGCAAGAAAATCCCTCTTGGGCCCAATTGGGCCTTCCCAATTTGACACGGCACCACTCAAGTGGACAGCGAAAATGCAGGTGGTAGAGAAAGCAAGATCTGCATCATCACCTGGACCGAAATGCGTACATAAGGTATAAGGGCGGTGTTGGTGCAGTACTTAGAGCGTTGATCATCAGATCAAGGGGCGTTGGTGAAATGAAGCTGAGCGCAAGTTCAGACAGGAAGACCTAACACTCCGTATTGCTCGTCATGGCAATACTTGCTCCCTCCACTGGATGACAGGGAGCGCCACTCCTTAGCCAACATATCACTTCCCTCCATTCACAAGCCTAATTATCGCACCTGTTAAACCCTCTATATATGCTCTCCCCTTTCCTATCAGCTGTCTTCCAGGCGTCAACGCGCAACCCTCCTCCACCCCTTCGCCTCCTGCTTCCAACTCAGGGCCAAGCTCAACCTTCTCCCTTCCAACCAGACCTAACCACTCATCACCACCACCAGGTCTAGACCCAGGGGGGTTCATCGGAAACGGTTCTTTCCCTTCCCGAATGATGTCCTACAAAACCTGGGCCTAGTCGCCAAAACACATTTCATTCACTTGTTATAAACTGTCATCATTATGTTTCATTTATATAATGTGACCGATAATAAACATGTATTTCATACATCACGTCTCTCCTGATTGAACTCTAGTTCCCGCCTCGGCTGCCACTGCGTCAGGCCGTTGTGTCCTTGGGCAAGACACTTTACCCGCATTTGCTCCTGTGGGTTGTGTCCACAGTAATGACTCTTATATATGTAATGTGTACTTGTAAAGCGCTTTGAGCACCTGTAAAAGCGCTCTAATAAAAAAATGTAATGCATTATTATTATTATACAAGAACTGCCCCATGGTTCTAAAGCTACTCTGGAGACTCCGGAGGAGTCTGAAAGAGCTCATCATATGGGCATAATCTAAATCAAACTGGACAAGTCTTACATTTTTGTCAAATTATTAAGGGGCTAAGAATTACAAATCTCTTTGTCTGATCGGGAGAAGATTCCACGAGTGGCAGAGCAATCTGTACGACATCTTGGGAGATTGTTTACTGCTGATCTGTCTGACAAAAAACACGTCTTCCTCTTTCATGGCGGACTGGGTGCAAAGCTACCTGGAAATAAACCGGTTTCTGATTTTGATTCTGATAAAGTGTGACATGTAAAACCTTTTATGCAATTGACAGTGATACAGATGTAGCGCTTCGTTTCAGACGCCTACCCGTGCGGGTCCGTGATCGGCACGGGGTGGGCCGCTGCTGAAATGGAAAACCCCCCCGCAGGACTTGAAACGCCCCCTTGATAAATACATTTAATTATAATGAAACCAACTGCAATGGATCATGGATCCACCAGGGGGAGCCGTGAAAAGCTGCCACACTGAAACTCATGTGAAATAAACAGCTGATCTACAGGTATCTGATATAGCGGATATTTGTTAAGATCCATATGTCACGGATATGATCATATTCTGTGCTAAATAAGAGACATGTAATCATTTACTAAACATCACCATGTTTTTATTTAACAAAATAATGTTTAATTCACGTTGGCGTAAGTACAAAACCATCGCTATGATTTTAGATCAGGAAATGCATCCAGGGTCAAACAAACGATGTTTGATCGTGATCCTCGCGATCATTTAATGAATCATATGTTCGTGAGTTGAAATGAATGCACTACATTTAATCCACGTGAGTTTACAACAACAACATAATAATAATCGCTTTGTTTTTATATCACATCCGACTGGAGGAAAATGCAGCGGCTCTCACTAACGATCACCCTAATCCCACGGCAAACAATAATATGTACAGCGTTAATAGTTTACTGTATTATTAGTGTCTAATATTACTGGGGATTTCGGAATGGTACTGTATTTTGATTTATTGTATCGGCTTCATATCGCAATATATTCCCGAAGTCTGAAATGCAAAAATGTCCCACATTAGGGCAATTCACCCTACATTTAATCATTCAAAGAAAATCATATTTTGTTTCTTTTTAACGAAATAAATGTGGTTTAATCCACATAATTTACTGTGTTAATTGTGTACTGTAGTATTGTGCACATTACTTTTCGCTGCTTGTTGCACCTGGTTAGAAGCTAAACTGCATTTCGTTGTCTCAGTACCTGCAATATGTGCAATAACAATAAAGTTTAATCTAATCTTGAGCAGGAACAAATGTATTTAGGCTACTTAGTACATATCTGACATAAACGATTAAACACATTTGTGCATTCTTTAAACCGAGTCAAGCCGAGTCCGGAGGCGGTGGCACATTCAAGTGTGCACCTGATTGTTTAACTTGAAGGTGCCTGATGACATTTAATCATTCAAAAAAAATCATATTTCGTTTATTTTTAACTAAATAAATGTGGTTTAATCCGCATAATTTAGGCCTACTGTGTCAATTGTTTACTGTAGTATTCTTTAACTTGAAGGTGCCTGATGCAGAGTCCTGCACGGGTCTGATTTTCAAGACCCGCTCCCGCCCCGCGACGTGCAATACCGAACCCGCCCCGCTACCCGCACATATTGCCAATTAGTTCCGCAACCCGACCCGACCCGCATAGCCTAGCCTATATATGAGTAGTGAAAACGTGCAATTATTAACACATGCAGTTGCATATTTGTCTCAAAGCGTGGGATGTTGGTTATTTTCTCCATCTAGGATGACACCAAAAGCCTCCCAGACGTTGGATTTTGCTCTTGAGGAAGTGCTATTGAAAATGCTGTATTCTCCGCTAGAGAGCTTCACCTCAGCCATTTCGAATGTGGCGCGCACAGCAGCAGATTGATGCGCTGCAGAGGTTATGATTATGCACGGTCCCGCTGGGGAGAAGTCTGAGGATTTAAACATTAAACAAAATTATTATTATTTTAATATATTTATTATGCAACACCCGCGACCCGACCCGCATCATCTTTGTTTTACCCAGAACCGAACCCAGAAAAAAGCGTTTGAAAAAATACCACCTGCGAATCACCTTTTGTGCAGGTCACCCGATGCAGGACTCTGGCCTGATGTGAACATTTCCAGAAGAACTCTAGCTTGAATGGCCTTTGTATGTATACAGTAGGCCTACAGTATAGCCCAACCATGTACACCTTCCTTTTTTCCCGTCCAAAGTTTGAATTGGATAAAGGTAATGGTTATCGATGGTGCTTTTATAGCCTATTGTATAATAACTGTGTAATTTATATTTCTTTTCAAATGCATATATGGCCACCAATTTACACGGCTCTTCCCGTCAAGAATATGAATAGAACTTAGTTAGACCACTTTACATTTCTGCAAATAATTTTTTAATCACACACGTCTCCATGTCCCGAAAATGATAAATACAATAAAAAGAGGAAACAATTTTCAAGTTCAGTTTTCATCGTTTTATTTAAAATAACTGACATAACAGACACCATACTGTAGGCCTATCTGCTGCGGAAACCAGGACGAGCTATTTCGGGATCTGTTTTTCGGGGACTCCTCAGTCTATCATTTACCCGGCTCCTGATCTTATGCCACTGGTCGATGTTCAGATTTGGGAACCAATTGGAAACATAGGACTCAATCTTTTTCAACCTCTTGACGGGAAAAAGGGAATGTGTAAATGGTTGAATGATGAATA
Source organism: Pseudochaenichthys georgianus (assembly GCF_902827115.2). Classification (NCBI taxonomy): domain Eukaryota; kingdom Metazoa; phylum Chordata; class Actinopteri; order Perciformes; family Channichthyidae; genus Pseudochaenichthys; species Pseudochaenichthys georgianus. The sequence continues at coordinate 42,275 of NW_027263081.1, read as the reverse complement.
AACAGTGAGGAGGGGTACAGTATGAATACACTAGATATACACAGCAGCCCAGCCTGTGAGCAGTATGAACACCAATGAGCACTCAGCTCGAGATACCAGCGAGTCGAGAGAGAGAATGATATCTGCATTTTCTCTTTTGGTTTGACTAGGACACATCCTGGGGATTGTGTTTACAAACATTGACCAGACCGTTCACCAGCCCCCACCCCCCATGTTGCCTATGCTGTCCTGTATTTCGAACTCTTTGTTTAAAACGAATTGGCCATCGGAATGTGTGGAGGAAGGGTCACATTCCACAGCTCTCCCCCCCCCCCCCACTCTGTAGGTTTTTGTTTGCATATTTCTATGCCGTAATTCATACTGGTCCTCTCACGCACATACATTCTCCTTACAGTATACATATATAGGCTATATGAGTCCGTGTATCAACGAACCATTTCTTTTTCTTTATTAAAAAAGTAAACGGAAGAGCGTCTGAGAGGCGTTTTTGCCCTTTTGCTTTTTACCTTACTAAATGGTCTAATGGTCAGTGGAGCGAGGGGGGGGGGGCCCGCGAAACTCGCAGAAGTGATTTCAAAACAAAAAGCACTCGTTTGCTAGGAACAAAGAAAACGGCCAAGACACACATTGAGTCCAGAAAATGAATGTTATTAAGGGCTGTAAATATAATAAGCCTGTGTCTAAAATTGACAACAGGCTTATTATATTTACAGCCCTTAAGATACACTTTTGTGTTTAACAGCTGACCACCATGACATACTTTGTTTTAGTAGATTTCGCATGAGAGCAAAATGTATAAATATGAGCATTACATCATATGAATATGAGAACAAAATGAATGAATGTGTGAGTGACAATATATGAATGTGTGCATTGAAATATGATAATATGAGAGCAAAATGTATGAATGTGTGAGTGTAAATATATATGTGTGTGAGAGTGAAAATGTATGTAAAAGGAGAATATATGTGTGTAAGAGTGAAAATGTATGTATGTAAAAGGAGAATATATGTGTGTTAGAGTGAAAATATGCTGCATTTTGAATGTCCACCATTTTCACCGGAAATATCAAACATTTAATAAAAGTGAAAAACAATGAACAAGACTTAACGTAATCATCATAATTAATTATATTTATTTCGTATGGATGTAGGATTGTTGACTTTGTTTAGAGTAGTGATCTTCTACTATATGAACATTTTGGACCCAAAATCACAAAAAAAAAGTAAAAACAGATTTTGAAAATGATATTATTTTTCATATAGGTAACACAAACATACACAACGAAACCATTTAAAAGCTGGAAATATATACGTGGGATGTCACTATGATAATGTGAAAGTTTGATTGAGGTAGCATGGGATTTCATTCTGATAAGGCAAAAGTGTTATTATAAATATAATACAAATATATATATATATATACACATTATGTACAACAATCAGTTTTTTCTGTCTGTATCTGTGCCACGCTTCAAAGCGGTTTCTGACACAGAGGGCAACATCACAGATTCCTCCTCCTCCATGTAAAAAAACAAGATTAAAGCTTGACTCACGTTCAGAGTTCTCTTCATCATAGTTGAATCTTCAAAACTCTAAATCTATCTAACTATATCTAAATTCTCAATGTTTGTCTGTCACTTTACTTCAATCGCAGTCTCCCGCAGCCTAACTTCGTCTCCCGCCACCTCTCTTCGTCTCCCGCCGCCTCTCTTCGTCTCCCGCCGCCTCTCTTCGTCTCCCGCCGCCTATCTTCGTCTCTCTCCATTTCCCGCCGTCTCTCTTCGGTTCCCACCGTCCCTCTTTGTCTCTTTTCGTCTCGTTTCGTATCACTCCGTTTAACTGATTACCTCACCCCCTCCCTGGTAAATACATCCTGTTGAGCAGAATCTACAGTTTCCAGTATTTTCCATTTCGTAAAATGATCAAATTCGGCGAAGATATTAAAATATGTGCTTCCATTATTCATACTTCTGAAATATATCTGTATTAACTTTATATCATCATATGTCCGTGTTTGTTGGGTCTTTTTGCATGAAACAAAGACTGGCATATAGTTTCAAGCCAGTACTTTCGACAGAAATACACATATACATCCTGTTGAGCAGGATCTACAGTTTCCAGTATTTTCCGTTTCGTAAAATGATCAAATATGGCGAAGATATTCAAATATGTGCTTCCATTTTTCATACTTTTAAAATGTATTAACTTTATATCATCGTATCTCCGTGTTTACTGGGTCTTTTTGCATTAAACAAAGACTGGGATATAGTTTCAAGCCAGTACTTTTGACAGAAACACACGGCAATGTTGTCCGGACTGTTGTTTTTATGCGGCACCGGCTTGAACAGGTCATGTGATCTGATCACGCCGGCGTGACGGTCGACTCCAAAGGGTTAATATTAAATACATATAAGTATTTTTACAACTTGTGTTTAGAAATATTACTGTTGTAATTATTGATGCATACATGTGTTCATCCATTCAATGTGGCATCTGCTATAATGGGGTTAATGTATGATATTACTTAATAATACAATACATTATAATATATGATATGATAATTACATTTTAGTTTTATTCATTTCTTATTTCATAGTTTCTCATTATTATTATTTTTATCGTTCATCTTATTTTTGATTGTATTAATCTATGTGAATCTGTGCTGTCCTGTTTTTCACTCTCACCCTGTTGCTGTTTGAACTACTGAATTTCCCCACGGGATTAATAAAGGTCCATCTTATCTTATCTTAATGTATAAGTTGATTTACTTCAATCTACTGTACTGTGTAAAAACACCCCAACAATATTACAAGAAATATACTGCATAAAGCAAACTATATACTTTATTTTATCTCAAATATAGATGTTTCTACAACACCCGGTTGTCTTTTTGTATTTTGTGAATGAAGCGCCATCTCATGGTTAAATCCTGTAATTGAACAAATGGGGAAATTGTGCAACGCCCTCTAGCAATTTGGCAACACCCCCAGCCACTGGCATCCGCTGGGCTTTTGACTGGGACACACCCATTTGAGTCTGATCTGGGGTGCTACATCTGTAAGCAACAGCGGCTGGATTTTAACCAAGGGACTGCTAGCCAGGGAAAAGTCGATAAAGCCATTGCACGGTATGTTGTAGAACACATGCAGGCTATTGCTAGTTAGCATGATACTATGTCCGGGCGGCACACGGCATATGGGACGGAAAACTTTGTCCAACAACCTGGAGAAAGAATATACAAAAATGGAAAGCCAGCTAATATCGATGCAATCCAGATTGCATATAATGCATGTCAAGTTGATCAACAGATTGTATTATTCTCCAATGCAATAACAGTACTGAAATGAAGGCTATAAGGGCATTAATGGGAGCCCTTTTTTTAAGTAACTAAAAAGTTACTTTTCACAGTAACGCATTACTTTTTGGTGTAAGTAATCAGTACAGTAACTGAGTTACTTTTGAAATGAAGTAACTAGTAATGGTAACTAGTTACTGGTTTTCAGTAACTAGCACAACACTGCCGACAGGTGATCTGCAAAAAAAGTGATAGCTTTGTCAATAACTCTTCCTCAAGAACGAAATCCAACGTCTAGGAAGCTTTTGGTGTCTTAGATGGAGAAAATAACCAACATCCCATGCTTTTAGAGCCAAATACGCAACTGTGTGTGTTAATAATTGCATGTTTTCACTGCTCATAGGATATGCGGGATCGGGTCGGTTTGCAGATCTTGTGTCATCTAGGAGTGGGTGGCAGGGCGGGTTCGGTATTGCGCGTCACGGGGCGGGAAATCAGACCCGTGCAGGACTCTGCTCAAGGTATCGCTAAAACCCTGTTTGTGTGTGTGTGTGTGTGTGTGTGAGTGTGTGTGTGTGTGTGTGTGTGTGTGTGTGTGTGTGTGTGTGTGTGTGTGTGTGTGTGTGTGTGTGTGTGTGTGTGTGTGTGTGTGTGTGTGTGTACAAACAGAGAGAAACATCCATATACCATACCTAAACCAATTAGTGTGCAGGGCAACCAGACAACATCCAAACTAATTGAAGCCAGGGACAGTGCAGCAGTTATTCCTTTTCCATACTTGGTATTGAAGGGGTCCAGCAACGTCACACAGTGTCTGTCTCTCATCGGCTTTACAAACACCAAGCCACCTTAATATAAGGAGGACAGAAGACATCACCATTAAAGAAACGATCTTAGGCTGCGTTTGAAATCACCTATAAACATTAATCAAACTGAATATGAGGTGTGAAAGAAAACCCTAGATGTATAATACCTTTAAATACTTTTTTAACTATTTCTATCTGTAACAACTATTTGGAAAAGATAGATTAGATTTTTATTAAATAGTGATATTTTCTCCAAATATGTTTTACATATTACATATCTACATTGTTTACCTATTTAATATTATCCGGTTACATGTGTTTATCCTGTCAGATGTAATATCAAACTTACAAATAATAAAAGTTGAGCTGTATGCCAACAGCATCAGGATTGCCCAGGTTAGACCCATTGATGGCAGGTACACCATCTCAGCTGTGCCAACAATGATGCCTCCTCCGACCCAGGTAGCTACGGGAGAGATTAACACACAACAATTCAAGTAGTGGACAAACAGCAGCTATTTCAACAGAGCTAAAAAAAAACGTTCAAAATAAAACAGGAAACAGGAAACTCATCAATGATCCTTGATGTGGTTTGGAACATAATATGGTGTTTAATCTATCCACCTTTCTATCTATCAATCTCTCTTTATCTATCTATCTCTCTATCTATCCATCCCTCTATCTATCTATCTATCCCTCTTCATCTATCTATCTATCTATACAGTAGTTACGGCTGTAAATACGGTTCTATGAGTCCCGGATGACCGCCAGAGGCGGAGATTTAGCACTGGATATATCCATCGCACGCATGCGCAGTTTGAGTACCTAATAACAACACGGTCACCTCTGACCCACGTGACGACGGCTACATAGGCAAAATGCGTATATGAAGTGTCATGAATGCAATAAATCTACCCTCGTGGGGGCACGCTAATGTGATTGGCTTAGAATTTAGGAGACATCTGATTGGCTATAGATAGAAAAAATTACACGTACGAATCGGGTGACCGTCAGGGGGTTTTGAAAAAACCCACACACGAATGCACAGCGATCCGTGCACAGAAAGCTGTTTGTGTTTGCAGGTTCAGGGGATTTAAACGGAAAACAAATATGTGAGGATCAAAAATACATATGTAAAAATGTTTCTGTATTTGGATTTTATTTACATGAATATAAAACGGAACATATTTGTGTGTGCATTGAAAAACACAACTGTGGATCCGGAAATACAAGTGTGAATCATTCTGTGTGCATGTGTGTATTATGAGACTGTTCTGAGCCCATAAATCTATGGCCAGCACTTACACGGCATATAACCGTAGTTACAGTAGTAACTATGGCCAGTACTTACACGACTTAGAACCATAGTTACAGTAGTAACTATGGCCAGTACTTACATGGCATATAACCGTAGTTCCAGTAGAAACTATGGCCAGTACTTACACGGCATATAACCGTAGTTCCAGTAGAAACTATGGCCCTAGTTTTGACAGTTTTTTAACTACAATGGGGGGGATTCCGAAGCCTTTAAGATGATCTGTGGAGATGCATCAATCTGTTACACTACATTTCACAAAAACCAAGCAATTGAAAATTACAAAAAATTATATTAAAAAGGTAAACAATAAGGCTCCTCTATGTCAATACATGCAAGAGATGCAGCATTTTCTCAAGAATGTTTAATATAGATTTTTCATCTTCCTCAGATGTCACTCATTGGCTGTCATTGGATTGGCTGTCAGCCAATGAGTGATCGTTGGGCTGTCAGCCCATGATTTGGACCTTATTACCCCAAAAACCCAAGCCACAGCTTTGCTATCATTGCAGTTTAGTCGTGTTTATATCCTGCATTGGATTTGTAAGCATATAATGCTTCACCGAACACACAGTGGCGACTGGTCATTAGGGGCAGGTACAGCCCCACCTAGTGTCAGCAGAAAGTATTACAAATAATGATTACAAAAAAATGCAAAAAATAAATAACAAAATATATAAAATATATTTTAAGATCATGGTTGATCATCTGATTCGTCTGTACATTGCTGTTTTAGTCTGTGTTCTTATAATTAGTGTATACAGTGTGTGCCTATTGAGCTGTTTAGAGCCATGTGGGACAAAACCCGATCCTGCCCTCCCTCTCACTGTCTAACTGAACGGTGACTGTAAAAACTACACTGCGCATGCTCAGAGTATTGTCTTATTTAATGTGTTTGGCAAACAAATAATGACCATAGGGGCATAGTGCTGCCATCCCCACCATACGTCATCTCACATAATTCAGAGCTGATTGGTTGTAAGTACATGTGCCGCGAAAACTGTGGTGTGTGAAGAGGAGGAGAGAGACGCGTCCTAAAACCAGGAAGTAAGTTGCGCATGGCTTCCCTCCACAAAAAAGCAATGATATTTCTCCATGGGATTTTAGAAAATAGCTCAAAATAAGATCTGTGGGAAACTTACCTTACCTGTCGGATAATATCCACATGGCTACCCTACTTTTATAATTTTCTAATCATAAATCTATTGATTAGATTAGATTTATGATAGACTTTTGAAACTACAAGAAGATAAGGAGGACTTTTACAAAAAAGTAATACAGATTTTTGTCCAGAAGGATAGGCAAATGGACTTCATCTTCAAGTCAAGGTAAGACCGTAATTTTATTGAAAATGGGATCTTACTAAGAGAGAACCATTCAATATTTAAATGATAAAATTACATTTTTTGGGTATCCTTTTATTGAACTGTCTGTTTAAAATTAATCGAAGCATCAGACAAAAAAGCTTTTGAAATAATATTATATTTTGATTTAGGTCAACATATAATATTTGTAAACCTGAAGAGTCTGTGCCAGTGCCTCGCCAGCCATGAACCTCACTGCACGTCACTGCAGAAGCTTATATATAGACATCTACGTTTTTTGTGCCCGACCACTTTTGTACATATAAAAACGCCACTACGAACACAGGAGGGGGCTTGCCTGTCTACAAATAAAGACGGTTCATTTGAATTCTCCCCAAATATATTGAGGCTGAACCTGAACTTTGAATTCTCTGCTCCCATCATAATCTTGGCAATCTTGTTAAAATTATGAATGCAGAATTAAAAATACTATGTAACTAGTTTGCAGTTAATAAATGATCCCTCAATGTGGCCAAAACAAATTAAATGTTATTCAATACAAAGTCTGAGATTAGAAATTACTGCATTATACGTATTTGCAATACAGAGATAGAAAAATGTGGTGCATGTACATTTGTAGGACTGCTTGTTGACCAAAAACTCAATTGGAGTAGCCTGTGGTGTTGGTAAATATGAACACACAACTCCTCCCATATTTAAAAAAACTCAATATATTAAAATGTGTTGAGATAGTACAGCTTAAAACAGTACTGATTATGCACAACATTTTCCATAAGAAAATGCCTAATAACATTCAAAAGCAGTTCCAACCCACAGCGTGAACATATGAATGTAAAAAAAGTAACTTGAAAATAAGTGTTCACAATGTGTATATGCAATTATGCATGTATTATTATTATTATTATTATTATTATTATTATTATTATTATTATTATTATTATTATTATTATTATTCATTTGCCTAGTACATCATTTCCAAAAACAGATAGTTGAAACTGCTATTGACATGTGCAGAAAATGACCCTATATCTACAGATGTAGCACTCCAGATCAGACTCAAATGGGTGTGTCCCAGTCAAAAGCCCAGCGGATGCTAGTGGCTGGGGGTGTTGCCAAATTGCTAGAGGGCGTTGCCCAATTTCCCCATTTGTTCAATTACAGGATTTAACCTTGAGATGGCGCTTCATTCACAAAATACACAATGGGTGTTGTAGAAACATCAATATTTTAGATCAAATAAAGTATATAGTTTGCTTTATGCAGTATATTTCCTGTAATATTGTACAGTAGATTGAAGTAAATCAACTTATACATTAAGATAATATAAGATGGACCTTTATTAATCCCGTGGGGAAATTCAGTAGTTCAAACAGCAACAGGGTGAGAGTGAAAAACAGGACAGCACAGATTCACACAGATTAATAAAATCAAAAATAAGATGAGCGATAAAAAATAATAATAATAATGAGAAACTATGAAATAAGAAATGAATAAAACTAAAATGTAATTATCATATCATATATTATAATGTATTGTATTATTAAGTAATATCATACATTAACCCCATTATAGAAGATGCCACATTGAATGGATGAACACATGTATGCATCAATAATTACAACAGAGTATTTCTAAATACAAGTTGTAAAAATACTTATATGTATTTAATATTAACCCTTTGGAGTCGACCGTTACGCCGGCGTGATCAGATCACATGACCTGTTCAAGCCGGTGCCGCATAAAAACAACAGTCCGGACAACATTGCCGTGTGTTTCTGTCGAAAGTACTGGCTTGAAACTATATCCCAGTCTTTGTTTCATGCAAAAAGACCCAGTAAACACGGAGATACGATGATATAAAGTTAATACATTTCAAAAGTATGAAATATGGAAGCACATATTTGAATATCTTCGCCATATTTGATCATTTTACGAAACGGAAAATACTGGAAACTGTAGATCCTGCTCAACAGGATGTATATGTGTATTTCTGTCGAAAGTACTGGCTTGAAACTATATGCCAGTCTTTGTTTCATGCAAAAATACCCAATAAACACAGACATACGATGATATAAAGTTAATACAGATATATTTCAGAAGTATGAATAATGGAAGCACATATTTTAATATCTTCGCCGTATTTTATCATTTTACGAAACGGAAAATACTGGAAACTGTAGATTCTGCTCAACAGGATGTATTTACCAGGGAGGGGGTGAGGTAATCAGGTAAACGGAGTGATACGAAACGAGACGAAGGGGGACGGCGGGAAATGGAGAGAGACGAAGATATACGAAGACAGGCGGCGGGAGACGAAGAGAGGCTGCGGGAGACTGCGATTGAAGTAAAGTGACAGACAAACATTGAGAATTTAGATATAGTTCGATAGATTTTGAGTTTTGAAGACTCAACTATGATGAAGAGAACTCTGAACGTGAGTCAAGCTTTAAGCTTGTTTTTTGACATGGAGGAGGAGGAATCTGTGATGTTGCCCTCTGTGTCGTAGTTGACAGAAACCGCTTTGAAGCATGGCACAGATAAAGACAGACAAAACAGATTTTTGTACATAATGTGTATATATATATATATATATATTTGTATTATATTTATAATAACACTTTTGCCTTATCAGAATGAAATCCCATGCTACCTCAATCAAACTTTCACATTATCATAGTCACATCCCATGTATATATTTCCAGCTTTTAAATGGTTTCATTGTGTATGTTTGTGTTATGAAAAATAAAATCATTTTCAAAATCTGTTTTTACGTTTTTGTTGTGATTTTGGGTCCAAAATGTTCATATAGTAGAAGATCACTGCTCTAAACAAAGTCAAAAATCCTACATCCAAACGAAATAAATATAATTAATTATGATGAATACGTTAAGTCTTGTTCATTGTTTTTCAATTTTATTAAATGTTTGATATTTCCGGTGGAAATGGTGGACTATCGGACATTCAAAAGGCAGCATATTTCCCCCAAGTGTCTGTCAACATGCATTTTACGTTTCTAACTTGCAATATCAATATTTCAGCTCTCTTCACTCCAGAAAAGCGATCTCCCTGTGTCTCTCTGTGTGCGGGGGATCACAGGAGGGGGGGGGGGGGGAGAGCTGTGGAATGTGACTCCACACATTCCGATGGCCAATTAGTTTTAAACAAAGGGTCCCTAACATACATATATAGGAAACATGGGGGGGTTGGGGCATGGTCGGCGTTCACTCCTGATGAACCCACCAGGGCTGTTTCCTCAGAACGAGAGGAAAGTTTTTACCAGGACAGCTTTTTTAAGGGACAGCATCGCCCTGAGATCTATGCTGCTAATATGTTCATGGCCATAACGCCATTTGTAACATAGGCTATGGGAGAATGGTGAAAATAACCAACTGGACTGGGACCAATGGGAAAATGCCTCTTCCCCTCAATGTGAAGCAAAAGATTGAGTCCTATGTTTCCAATCGGTTCCCAAATCTGAACATTGACCAGTGGCATAAGATCAGGAGCCGGGTAAACGAGAGACTGAGGAGCCCCAGAAAAACAGATCCCGAAATCGCTCGTCCTGGTTTCTGCAGCAGATAGGCCTACAGCATGTGTCTGTTACTGTATGTCAGTTATTTTAAATAAAACGGTGAAAACTGAACTTGAAAATTGTTTCCTCTTTTTATTTTCTTTATTATTTTCGGGATGGGGAGACATGTGTGATTAAAAATTCATTCACAGAAATGTAAAGTGATCTAACTACGGGAAGAGCCGTGTAAATGGGTGGCCATATGCATTTGAAAAGCAATATAAATCACACAGTTATTATGCAATAGGCTATAAAAGCACCATTGATTACCTTTCTCCAATTCAAACTCTTGACGGGAAAAAAGGAAGGTGTAAATGGTTGGGCTATACTGTACTGTATACATACAAAGGCCATTCAATAGACGTTCAATATATAGTATTCGTTTATTAGAGTCGGCTTGACTCGGTTTGCATTCATAAAGAATGCACAAATGTGTTTAATCGTTAATGTCATAGTATTCGTTTATTAGTCCCCGAGGGGAAATGGGTAGCAGCACATCACAGAGGCATTTAAAAAGTGAAGAAAATACATTCTGGAAATGTTCACATCAGGCACCTTCAAGTTAAACAATACTAAGTAAACAATTAACACAGTAAATTATGTGGATTAAATCACATTTATTTCGTTAAAAATAAACGAAATTACTCGGTTTGCATTCATAAAGAATGCACAAACGTGTTTAATCGTTAATGTCAGATATGTACTAAGTAAATAGCCTACATTAGTTCCTGCTCAAGATTAGATTCAACTTTATTGTTATTGCACAGATTACAGGTACTGAGACAACGAAATGCAGTTTAGCTTCTAACCAGGTGCAACAAGCAGTAAAGTGAAAAGTAATGTTCACAATCTAAAGAATAAAATATATAATGAATTGAATGATGAATAAACAGTGAGGGGTATGAATACACTAGATATCAGCCTGTGAGCAGTATGAACAGTGTGTTAATCGTTAATGTCAGATATGTACTAAGTAAATAGCCTACATTAATTTCATGATGGATTAAACCACATTTATTTCGTTAAAAATAAACAAAATTATTAAATGTAGGGTGAATTGCCCTAATGTGGAACATTTTTGCATTTCAGACTTCGGGAATATTATTGCGACATGAAGCCGATACAATAAATCAAAATCCAGTAACATTCTGAAATCCCCAGGATGTGTCCTAATCAAACCAAAAGAGAACATGCAGATATTAAACTCATAAATGAAATGGTAGACATATTAGTACTCTTAGTGCCAAGTTGTCTCAGACAATCTGTTTTCCTAATGTGGGACAGTTCTGTGCAAAATGTGGGACACTGAAAAGTCTATATTAAAAAGCCTCAGTCACCTTCATTCATGTAATAAAAAAATCTCAGGCCAGTAACACTCAAAGCTACAGTAAATGTGCAATACCATGCTATGTTACTATTTATAATGTTATTGTTGTTACAACACTCATATGAAACATAACTGTTCTTACAATGTGTGTTGGAAGGTATTAAATTACTATGCATATTTTATTGTGTAAACACACAGCTGATCACCTGAGAGCTGCCGTTTCATTCAGAGCGTTTAAAAAAAACGACGGTCTGATTTCAACAACTCAATGTGTGATTATTATAGCAGTAATTAGACACTAATAATACAGTAAACTATGAACACTGGACATATTATTGTTTGTCCGTGGGATTAGGATGATCGGTACTGAGAGCCGCTGCATTTTCCTCCGGTCGGATGTGATATAAAAACAAAGCGATTATTGTTGTTGTTGTAAACTCACGTGGATTACATTTAGTGCATTCATTTCAACTCGCGAACATATGATACATTAAATGAACGCGAGGATGACGATCGAAAATCGTTTGTTTGACCCTGGATGCATTTCCTGATCTAAAAACATAGCGATGGTTTTGTACTTACGCCAACGTGAATTAAACATTATTTTGTTAAATAAAAACATGGTGATGTTTAGTAAATTATTACATGTATCTTACTTAAGCACAGAATATGATCCTATCCGTGACATATGGATCTTAACAAATATCCGCTATATCAGATACCTGTAGATCAGCTGTTTATTTCACATGAGTTTCAGTGTGGCAGCTTTTCACGGCTCACCCTGGTGGATCCATGATCCATTGCTGCTGTTTCATTATAATTAAATGTATTTATCAAGGGGGCGTTTCAAGTCCTGCGGGGGGGTTTTACTTTTCAGCAGGGGCCCACCCCGTGCCGATCACGGACCCGCACGGGTAGGCGTCTGAAACGAAGCACTACATCTGTAGTTTTCGTATATATATATACATATATATGCATTTATTGTTTTCCTGCCCTAACTTTTATTTAAATGTTTCTCCAGTTTTCTTTATTTCTTTGTACTCCTTCATTTCTATACATTGTTGACGCAATAATGCCGCTGTATTAGGATGATGCACGGGAGGGCTACTTTCCACAAGCTATGCTTCAGCCCTCCCACTTCTACTAATTGTGTTCATCTTTGTGTGTATGAATTAAACTTTTTTTGTTTTTTTAATTTGGGGGCCCCCTAGTGGCAGCGGGGGCCCTATGCCCCTGCATAGTCCGCCTATAGGAAGAAACGGCCCTGCTTACACGGCTTAGAACCGTAGCTACACAAGTAACCGTGGCCGGTGCTTAAAAGTGTCAGCCAAACGGCTGCACACTAGATAATATAGTATTGGGAGGATGAAATGCTCTTTAATGGCCACACATGCAGTGAAGATTGTTCTCCGCATCTACCCATCCTAGTGCTAGGAGTCTAGTACTAGGAGCAGTAAATACAACAATATAGCGCTACTGCAATCAAAACCATACGTTACCGGGAGCGAGAGCACTGCCCTCACCGGTTGAGTTAAATAATGAAGCTGAACAGTATGCAAGGTGGTATCCAAGCGGCTGCTGCTAACAATCAAGCGAGACCAAGTCAAAACACAAATGTTAAGACCAGATCATTAGCTTCTAAGGAATTGAACAGCCCGCATAGAACCGTAGGCCACGGTTACAGTAGTAACCGTGGCCGTGCTTAATGGCCTAGGACCTTAGTTACAGTAGTAACTATGGCCAGTACTTACCTTACTCTCTGAATCTAAACAAAAAACGGGCAAAATATGCAACCCAGTCTCACGGCCTTTCGTGTTATAGTCATGACATGTAATCTCTTGATTCGTGTTCACCAACACGATTTTCCCATTTTTTTCGTGTCACAGAACGATTTTTAAAGCAATGTATTTCTATTGGTAATGTGTTTCGTGCCTGCAGCACGTCTTTTTGTCCGTTCGGGTCTTGGAAGACCAGAAGCTGTGGGGTTCATAAAAACATGTTCTTGCTCAATATCAAGCCACGATGATTGTTTTTATTTTAAATCGTATAATGTCGGACTTTTTTTGCCGTCTGTGAGGAAAATAAATGGCTCAGAGCCTCAGAATACTGACATCTGTATTTTTTTTTAATCTTTTTTTCCTTCTAATTTGTTATTCTTTTCTCAATGACACACTGTTATTTACTCACCAATAACACACAATTATCCTTGCTTTTATTTATTGGTTTAATTCCATAATGTCAGGCTTTTTTGGTGTCCGTCAGGAACTGAATTTCAAAATAAAAATAACCGGAAACAGACGTAGGCCTATAAGGGACATTTCAAGCATCATTGCGATACACAGCCACTGAACTGATTAACTTCAAGTAGCTTATAATGATGCCATGAGAATATTGCTGAAGAGACCTCCATGGTCTAGTGCAAGTGAAATGTTTGTGGCTGCAGGAGTCAATACTCTACAAGCTGTTTTAAGAAATCTCATGTATAAATGTATTTGCCGGCTTAATGACTCTGATAAATCATTCTCTGAAATCCTCTTGGCCTTATCGAACATAAGGTGTAGTACTACACGCTACCAATCACAGCTGTGGAGGCATTGGTATAGCTGTCTCTTTTTTATGCTGTGTATGCAATTTATTATATGTAATGCAATGTCTTTTATCTGGACCCTGAGTCTGTAATAAAGTTTTCATTCATTCATATCTATCTATCTCTCTTTATCTATCCATCTATCTATCCATCTATCCATCTATCTATCTCTCTTTATCTATCTATCTATCTATCTCTCTTTATCTAAATATATATATATATCTCTCTCTCTCTATCTCTCTCTTTATCTATCTATCTATATATATATATCTCTCTCTTTATTTATCTATCTATCTCTCTATAAGGAACCGCAGTAAACAACAGGCGTTGCTTTAGCAAGGCAAGGCAAGGCAAGGCAAGGCAAGGCAAGGCACGTTTATTTATAGAGCACCTTTCAACGCAAGGCAATTCAAAGTGCTTTACAAAAAAAAAAAAAAAATGAAAGACATTAAGCATTAAAAAACGAAAAGCTAATCAAATAAACATTAAGAAAAAAATACATGGATAAAAGTTACAGTGCAGTCTAAAATATAAATAGTTCAATTAAACATTACAAGAAAAAGTACATGGATAAAAGTTACAGTGCAGTTTAAGATATGAATAGTTCAAATAAAAGCAGCGACAAAAAGAAAAGTCTTCAGCCTGGATTTAAAAGTAGTCAGAGTTGCAGCGGACCTGCAGGTTTCTGGGAGCTGGTTCCAGATATTTGGAGCATAATAACTGAACGCTGCTTTACCATGTTTAGTTCTGACTCTGGGGACAGAAAGCTGACCAGTCCCTGAAGACCTGAGAGATCTGGATGGTTCATAGTTTAGCAGGAGGTCAGTAATGTATTTTGGGCCTAAACCATTCAGTGCTTTATAAACCAGCAGCAGTATTTTGAAATCTATTCTTTGACACACAGGAAGCCAGTGTAAAGACTTCAGAACAGGAGTGATGTGATCCACTTTCTTAGTGTTAGTGAGGACTCGAGCAGCGGCGTTCTGAATCAGCTGCAGCTTTCTAATAGATTTTTTAGTGAGACCTGTGAAGACACCATTGCAGTAGTCCAGTCTACTGAAGATAAAGGCATGGACAAGTTTTTCCAAATCCTGCTGTGACATTAGTCTTTTAATCCTAGATATGTTCTTTAGGTGATAGTAGGCTGATTTAGTAACTGTTTTAATGTGACTGTTGAAACTCAGGTCAGAGTCCATGACTACACCTAGATTTCTGGCTTTATCTGTTGGTTTGAACATTGCACACTGAAGCTCAGCGCTAACCTTTAAACGTTCTGCCTTAGCAACACTTCATGTTTATGTTTTCGCGCAAGATCAATAGCGCAAAAATCACTGCATTTTCTATAAGGTAAATATTACCCACTGGCGCTGATGGGTATACATGGCAATTTGTTGGCCCATTTTTTCAATCTGACTTCATATTGACCATTTTTAACAACAGAGGGCGCTACATAACACACTTTCAGGAAAAGTCCCGGACTGGGAGACTTGAATATTTTATTGAAAAAAAGTTACATACGATCAAGAAACAGCTGCGGGTAAAATGTACCCGTTGGCGGTTCTAGTGTTAAAGAGTCGGACCCAGAATCAGCACAAGTAACAGGGCTGAAATTGAGGGGTATGTTGCATGGCTAGAATGGGTGATCTGTTGGTATTTTCAAAACACTTCAGAGAGATGTTTTGTATAGATATGGCCCTATCATATATTATTAAAATATAGCAAATTAGGTGAGCTTTAAAAGAGGTTTACGAGTCATTTAATGAATAACTCTGGCATGATGCACAGTACGAATGGTCTTACTTTTCCAACAAATTATCTGAATGGTTTTCTAGTTAAATAAATCAAACTAAGTGACAATGCTTTTACATTATGCCCACATGAATGAATTTGTGGAATAATGGTGTCTTTCTTGTGTTTCTTCACCCTTTTCCTTTAGACAAAACAACGTCAAGGGTTTCATTCTTTTCACATTTCTAATTCTTTCAGCCACTTATCAAACTCACATTCTTCGTACTGTAGCTCGTATTTCAACAGGCTTTTTTTGGGTTGTTTGTGTAGGAACTCAACGACAGCGAAATGCAGAATATTTGTATTAACAGACCTATAAATACATCTGCTTGATGAAAACTGTGTCCATTGTTTTGCATCCAGGTCACATGACACCTATAGAACTTTAACAGAACTATCAAAATATTTCCTTTACAATCATGCCTTTTTAATTCCAGTGTTCCTCCTCACCTGTCATTGTGAAGATCCCCACCACCAAGCTAATGCTCCGGTTTCCCAGCAGAGCCATATCCATCCCAGTGGCTGCGCTTCTCTTCTGTTCCCTTTTGGACTTGAAAGAAGCCCAGATGCCGGTCCCAAGAACCAGCAGGTAGAAAATCACCATGGCTATCAGTCCTGGGATGTTAACAGCCATGATAGATGCTGACTGACTCCCCGACTAGCTGACGTCTGACTGGTTATATAGTTGGTCTCTGTTGTTGGAAAGGGAGAGGACATTCCTGATAAGACAGATAAAAAACAAGACCTACAGAAACCTGCTCCACCAGAAACCCCTTGCTCAAGGCCAATGTTCAAGGATTGTCTTACGAACATAGCTACAGGCATGATAGATGCTGACTAACTCCCCGACTAGCTGACCTCTGGCTGACTGAGTGAAGTAACTCAAGAAGACAAACCGATTAAATGAAAATATTTTCTTTTGCCTGATCAGAGCTTAACACTTGACAAGCATCGACTTGTTTTGTTTATCAGTTGCCAACAAAAAGGAGTGCCAGCAAGTAACGATCGTGGAGCTCAAATGACTGATTTGCTGTCATGTCTGCTGCATGTGGACATGAGGCTAATCCTAACCCTCTGGACAGTTCTCTACTGAGGAACTCATCAGTTATGAAGGGAGGGACATTAGACAGTACAACTTTGGTTGCGGGAAGCATCAGCGGCTGTACTTGGACAAACATTTCTCTCACCACGATGCCTGTCTCGATGACGCGGTTCGCCTTCTCCACCTGATCCAGAAAGATCACCACCGCGCTGTTCATCCGCGCCAGGGACTTAATGCTGCTGTGCCCGAACTTCTCTCCCACAGCCAGCCCGATCTCCTCCACAGTGCATGGGAAGCCGGCTGCGATTTTAATGCCGTGCTTCCTCGTGAGTTTGGCAAACTCTCCATTTACCATGGCGTCAGACGCCGGCCGGCGAGACACCGGCAGGAGAAGCCCACAAAACACCCCAAAAACACAACCAAAAAGCACGAAAAGTACAGAAAATCAAAACCACCACCGATAAACTATATTAAATAAACACCCATTACACAAAAATAAACGGAAAATATAACGGAAAAGTCTCCCAGCATGCACCAGAAGAAGAAGAAGAAGAAGAAGAAGAAGAAGAAGAAGAAGAAGAAGAAGAAGAAGAAGAAGAAGAAGAAGAAGAAGAAGAAGAAGAAGAAGAAGAAGAAGAAGCTTTAGTTATCCCCCTAGGGTTTTTTACATACATCCTTTTAACCACAGAGTATGTATGTTGCACACATGCACATGCAGGCTGGTTGGGGGTTCGGTGCCTCCCTTAGCAAAAAAATCTATAGAATACTATAGAAAAATCTATGGACGAATTCTATAGAAAATGTCTGTAGAACACTACAGGATTTTTGCGGACATACTATAGAAATTGCCTACGTGTTTTACTATAGATTCTGGGAAATAATCTATAGAATACTATAGTATAGAAAATATATACTGTGTAGATGGTTTTTTTGTAGAAAATAATCTATAGACTCCTATAGAAAACCCCATGGATGCTTTCTATAGAACTGTTCTGTAGAATACCATTCTGTAGAATACTATTGAATTTGTGACCTATATTCTATAGAATCTGTGGACATTTCTATAGAACTTCTTTGAAGAATACTATAGAATGTTTGCAGATATTCTATAGAATGTATCTATGGATTTTACTATAGATTCTGCAAAATAATCTATAGAAAAATCTATTGATGTTTCCGTAGAATATACTGCAGGATATTGGCAAATATTCTATATAATTCACCTATGAATTTTACTATAGATTCCACCAAATAATTTATAGAATCCTATAGAAAATTGCTATTGTTTTCTATAAATGTTTTCTGCAGAACTTATAACATTAATTTAAGGGAATTGTCCTTAAAGGTTTTACAGAATTTTACAGATGTATCTGCTCTTTTTACAGTCAATAACCTTTAATAAAAGTACAGCACTAAAACTTCTACGGGCAAAAAACCCGTACAAAAACGGTCAAATGACTGGCAGCAGGCTGCCAAACAAAAACCATAAAATTAAAGTAAAAATACTTTAACTGAAATAAAGTGCAAAAGCAATTAGTATACAGAAATTGTCCTTAAAGATTTTAGAGGAAACCTTCCTCTCTTTTCAAAATCCATTGTCTTAAAATGTTACATTAAAATACCTTAAATAAAGTTCTGATGAGAGAAACAGTTTTTTACATTTTCTTTTATTAGATTTGTATGATCAAACACTAAAATAAATACAGAAACTAAAGTTCTACAGGGAGAATACTGTTATTTTACAGCTTTCTAACATTTTCTAATCAAACAGGTTCAACAAAATGACATCACAAAATGTTCTGTAGGAAACAATTACTCTGAAAACTTAAAATATAAAAATATTTGTAGAATTATAGTACAACTAATGAATACAGCATTTCATATTTAAACATCATACTTATAAACAGTAGAAACAAAAAGTAAGTTGAATTTTTTAAGATTACTTTAAAACATTCGCAACTGAAAATAACAGAAATTGCAAAATGGCGACATATGTTCACATTGTCAATTTGAAGGAGCAGTGTACAGGATTTAGTACGTCTAAACATGGGGATGTAGGTTCCAAACAATGGATAACTTGTTCACTCACCCTCCTATCCCAAGTTTGTAGGATAATGTATAGTGGCTGCAAAAAACTTGAGGGCCAATCATGTTTCCTCTGTCCATTCTGCGCTACTGTAGACGTGGCAGTGCAACCTAGAGGACAAAAAGATCAGAATTAGAAACGGGTTTATTGCCAGGTATGTTCACACGTATGAGGAGGTGTAGTACATACAAATAAAAAAATGTAAAAACTACACAGATAGCGAACTATATTAAGAAATAGAATGCGATAAATGATAGAATATAAAATATGGGCAGTAAGCAATATTTAAACATTGCATTATTTACCATCCTGTGATCTCCATGCAGAGTCTGCGTTGTGGCTGAGGTAAAGTGTCAGTGGGGGGGGCGGGCCTTGTTGAGGTGCCGAGAGGTTCTGGTCATGATGGAGAGAGGTTCTGGTCCTGATGGAGAGAGGTTCTGGTCCTGATGGAGAGTGGTTCTGGTCCTGATGGAGAGAGGTTCTGGTCCTGATGGAGAGAGGTTCTTGTCGTGATGGTGCGCAGCCTCCAGCCAGAGGGTTGTGTTGAAGGCAGAGCTGAAGTCCACAAACAGGATCCTGGCATAGGTTCCTGCTGTGTCCAGGTGCTGGAGGAGGAAGTGAAGTGATAACTATTAGTAAACCATAATGATGGATGTTATTATCATTAATTATTTTATAAGTTTAGAAGGGGGGAACATAGTCTAACAACAGTTAGCTTTTGTTAATTTTACCTCGAGCCAAACTTGTGAGACTTGTTTCTGAAATCTCTTTCTCTTAAAGTGAATAAATAAAAAATTAAATAATGGAGGTGACCCTAAAACTAACCACTGGATTGCTTGTCTAACATGACCTAGTCCATAAGTGAGGTAAGGGTGGGAACAATCAAACACACCCTCCCAGGCACTACGTGTTAGCGAAGTACAACTGGGATTTCGAAGAGGAAGATATGCTTGCTCAATTCTTAATGAAGAAAAACCAACAAATTGAGCACTTGAGTTTTCATTAGCAGCGCCTAGCTACAGCTGCGGAGCTTTGGTCAATACCACCAACTGTCTATTTCCTTAAAATGGTACATATCGATGAATCTATATTTTCATCTTCAGGTGATTACATCTGCATAATGTCCCTGTACAATAAGATTCGAGCATTTTGTAATCCAGTGAGGAAATTCAAGACCAGTAAATATTGATTGATTAAACAACACTAAATAAAATGTTAGTGCTTTCTTCAAACTCAGACTCTCTGCTGCGGCTGTACCTCAAAGACAAAACAATTGTCTTATGATCTTTGTTGAACAAGATCTGATTTTCCTGTACATGTACAATGTGGGGTATTTTTAAATACTTTACTAAACCACATGCAATACTATGTTAGACACAAGTTAGTTATTACTCACATATCAAAGTCTTTTCATCTGCAAGATGGAAGAATAGCTGGGTGCTGCCTGGAGAGACTGATGAGGGACACAGGCTGGCTTCAGCAGCTTTTCACACAAAGCCATCACATCTTCTCTTCCATAGTCCTCGCTGTCCACTGGTGCTCTGTCAAAAGAGTGAACATCACAGCCGTCATGTTAACCCTTTGTTACACAACATACAACCAACATGTGTCAAAAGTGACCCGAATTAGTTTTAATTGTAAATATCTTTGCAATAAATTACTTTAACCATTCAGGATTCCAGGTATTCCTCAATTAACCTGTTTTGGATCAACACCAAATTTGTATTTTTCCCTTTCTTACTTTTTGAATAAAAATCATGTTTGTATCACTACACTTCTAAGGCACAACATGGGTCAAACATTACCCGTATTATTTTTGCTATGTTATTTCATGCATGGCTGAGTGTTTCTTTACTATACATTTTCAAAAATAATAAATGTTAGCAGTGATTTGGACCTAGCGTGTATGATGTAGTAATACAAAAAGTATTTTAGTTCACACAGTGTGACATTAGCTAGTCATGTTAGCTTGTAATATATAGAGCAGAGCTAACTAGCAAGTTAGCCAAACGTTAGCGGTTAGCTGTTTATGCTATGCTAGCTGTTACTGAACATTAACAAACTAGATTCCGCTATAAGAAAGCTGTGAAACTTTACATTAAACTTGGCGACAACATTGTGACACCCCGCTGCATGTTTATGTGTAATTCTCCCGTGTTGGAGACGAGAGGGTGGCGCAGCAGCACTGCAATAAGCTGTAAGCTAACGTTAGCAGCCACCTGTTAAGCCAGGTTTCGGGCGCAACATCTTGCAAGAAACAGCATCTCAGGGCTTCTTAACATTTAACAACCTATTAATGATGAATACCAACTTAACGGGAAGAAACTCAGCTAACTAGAAGAAGAAACGTAACCTTAAATAAAAAATAAAACATTCACAAACTAAGGATTATCTAAATACATATTTAACTCCATTACAGTTGCAGGACTCACCAGATCTCAAGTCTTCTGTTCTTTGTTGACGTCCCGATGCTCATATTTAACGTGTAAAACGATCCCGATATTAATCCATAAACTCCTGCAGCAGACATACAGACAGCTGTAGCTCGCAGGAGGAGACCCGCTCAAACTGACGTGGAAGTTTCAAATGTGAACGACAGGCACGGACAGTTCTCATTGGCAGGTTTCTTCGATTACGTTTACATTAACCAATCAGGAGTGTTGTGGACTCATTCCAAACATGCCTGACTTGTCTGCCGTGTTTTGGCTGAATTCTATTTCAAGTGCCGTAGTTCTGGCTGTCGGCCAGAATCCGAAAACCATACATTATACTGTAAAACTAATGTATATTGACCAATGGGGGGAAAAAAACAACAACATAAATAAAACAAGGATAACTGTGACTTGGTGAGTAAATAACAGTGTGTGTTTTAAACCTTGGTCCTCCCTGCAGAAATGTCTCCACTTTCTATAATTTTAATTTTTTTTAATGATATTGTCAACTGTAGATGTTAATAAGAACATATTTATTTACTTTTGTTTCAACATTGGATATTTTGTGCTTGTGGTGGATTCAATCGAATATTGAGAAAATGATTTATGTAAAAAGGTTTTAATTACATTTTAAGTTTTTTTTATTTGACGCTTTTTTTTACAGTTTTATGATTAACTTAAAATTACAAAGAAATTCTTAAAGTCTTATAATAGTAATACACTTTTATATTACGAGTTACATATTTAATTACAGATAAAACTTTTTATTTTACGTACATCTGCATTTATTTTCTGAAAGTGCAAAAATACTGTAAATATCATATAGTAAATGTACTGTAAAAAAAAAAGGAAATAAACGTTATTTGTGGTTATTGTCAAAATACTGAAAATAATGTTTTGGGTTGTTAATTTATAGTTAAAGGTAAGTTTGAGAAACCGGCTCGAGATTGCTAGAATTTGAAAATACTAGGGCTGTCAGTCGATGCATGATTGTCCATAGTTAATCGCGATTAATCGCAAATTAATCGCACATTTTTTATCTGTTCTAAATGTACCTTAGAGGAATATTTTTCAAGTTTGTAATACTCTTATCAACATATGAGTGGACAAATATGCTTTATGCTTTATTATCATTTGAACAATGACAAATATTCTCGTGAATATTAAACACAACAACCTCTGAACATTACAAATATTCGCCTCAATTTAATCTGGAACCTCTCATACAATAATACAATACAAATGGTGTGTGTGTGTGTGTGTGTGTGTGTGTGTGTGTGTGTGTGTGTGTGTGTGTGTGTGTGTGTGTGTGTGTGTGTGTGTGTGTGTGTGTGTGTGTGTGTGTGTGTGTGTGTGTGTGTGTGTGTGTGTGTGTGTGTGTGTGTGTGTGAGTGTGTGTGTGAGAGAGTGATGGATCGTTGGAGCTATGTGCAACTCAAGGCATATGCTCGAACGGGAGCTACCTGGACGCTGCAATCATGTTGCACTATCCGTGCTGCTGAGTGTGCTGACTTTTCGTACAATGTCCCACTGTCTGGCTTCCTGCATAAAGTCAAGTGCTCGGAGCAGTTGTGGCGAAATGTCGCTCCTCTGTTTTCATTTAAACAGCTCCTTATATCCGTTAGCGCAGCTAGCTAGCACCAGATGCTAACAACAACAATGCACGTAAGGTCTCTCTCTCGCTCGGGCCACACATACACACACCCTCCCGGTCCTCCCGATGGCCAGTCGGTGCCTGCCGGTGAGCGTGGAAGTGTGGTCTGCCACAAGCGGGCGGCAGGAGCTGGGCTGTCAGCATCAGCTGGTAGATGGTATTTTAAACTCGATGCGCTCTGAAACTACGGGGTGGACGAGGAAAAAAAATACACATGCGTTAATCCCGTTAAAATAATTAGTGGCGTTTTTTTTTTTTGCGTTAGCGCGTTATTAACACGTTAACTTGACAGCCCTAGAAAATCCACAACCGGAGAAAATCTGCCACTTCCTTATAGAGCCCCTCCTCCAACACACACGAACGCGCACATGACCAATGAGGGCACGAGATAAGTTTGTGCCCCGATGGAAGGCTGACAGGCAGGTAGGCCATCCAATCCGTTTAGCCGGGCTGGCTACTTTTTACAGTATTACAGCTTCTACAGAGGAAATGTTTTTATGGATTTTTTGTCAAAGCACTTCAGATATTCATTGCTATCGGGATGTTAAGAGCATTCCATGGAATATAACAAAAAGTGTATCTCGAGCCGGTTTCTGAAACTTACCTACCCCACCTTTAATATCTGCCATTTTACAGGATTTTGCAAGTTATTTAAAAAAACATGATAATTACTATAAACAATTACAGTTATTTCCTGTAAAATTACGATCTTTTTTTATAGTGTATAATAGACTGCAAAACAGAGTAGAGTACTGCAGACTCCAATGAGTTGTTTATAACAGACTCACACTAACAATAGATATTGTTATGTCACTTAGCTTTAATCTCCAGTTGTAACAGATAATTAGTTACATAACATAAGTGATCAATGTATACATACAGATGCAGTCACAGAAATTCTGGAGCATTTACATCAGAATACAAGGACAGTGACATTCATTCAGTTTAGAGTTCCATTCCAATATGTTGTATGGTTGTATATGGTTATGTATAGGTTACATAATGTAATTGGGCACATAATCCAGTATACAGTTGTAAAGATTTCAAAGGGACCCATACAGCTTTTGCAAAGCAGCTCAGTTCCACAAAATGATGTAGATTACTATGATTTTCTCTATTCCAATTTAAAGACGAGTTTTATAGAATTCTATAGAATTTAGTATAGGTTGCATCAGAGAGAAAATGGCATGCATGTTTTCTTTGAATGCTATAGATTTCTACAAATTCCTATAGATTTCTATAGATTTCTACAGATATGTCATGAGTCGGTTCTGTCCTATAGAATTCTTTAGATTGTTATAGTTTTAATTATAGAAGTTTATAGAAAAGTACACATTTATAGTATTCTACAGAATGATCTAGAGATTTCTATAGAATTCTTTAGCATGGCTTACAAATACGACTATGTTATAGATTTCTACAAGATTCTATAGGATGTTATATATTTTTTTGCTAAGGGCTTGCTCAAGGGCACCTCGGCAGGGACTACTAATAACCCTTTTCCACTGAAAGGAGGTACACTTGTGCTGGTGCCAGTTTGATAGCAGGTGGTTGATCTTTGCAAACCAGTCAGCCTTTTTTCCAACACCCAGATCCCGAGTCCATCCACGTCAGGACGCCACTTTCTTTTTCCGGCATCTCCGGAATGATCCTTCACAACATCAACAACAACAACAACAACAACAACAACAACAACAACAACAACAACAACAAGGAAGTAGTTGTGTTCCTGTTGCTGTTATTCTCCAGATTTAATTGAAAACCACTTCTGCAACCTGCAACCAATTCAACGTACCTTTTTCCAACTCAAGAGCAAATTAAATACTTGGAAACTTTTTCAGACATTTTATTTATAATTATACGCATCTCGTTTATGGCATATGGATTCAGCAAGAAAAAAGCATACATATAAAACAACGTCTCTCATTGTGTCCTTGGTGTGGACTGCTTCAAAGGTTTCTATGTTCATATGAGTCTTGTTTGTTTTACATCACAATGGAATAACAGTTGTACCTTACATGTACACACACAAGCACCTCATGCACTGTGTAAAAGTGTTAAACCAAAAAATCCCAAATTAAATGTTTGTAGCCGTCCCAGGTTATGTATAGGTTACATAATGTAATTGGGCACATAATCCAGTATACAGTTGTAAAGATTTCAAAGGGACCCATACAGCTTTTGCAAAGCAGCTCAGTTCCACAAAATGATGTAGATTACTATGATTTTCTCTATTCCAATTTAAAGACGAGTTTTATAGAATTCTATAGAATTTAGTATAGGTTGCATCAGAGAGAAAATGGCATGCATGTTTTCTTTGAATGCTATAGATTTCTACAAATTCCTATAGATTTCTATAGATTTCTACAGATATGTCATGAGTCGGTTCTGTCCTATAGAATTCTTTAGATTGTTATAGTTTTAATTATAGAAGTTTATAGAAAAGTACACATTTATAGTATTCTACAGAATGATCTAGAGATTTCTATAGAATTCTTTAGCATGGCTTACAAATACGACTATGTTATAGATTTCTACAAGATTCTATAGGATGTTATATATTTTTTTGCTAAGGGCTTGCTCAAGGGCACCTCGGCAGGGACTACTAATAACCCTTTTCCACTGAAAGGAGGTACACTTGTGCTGGTGCCAGTTTGATAGCAGGTGGTTGATCTTTGCAAACCAGTCAGCCTTTTTTCCAACACCCAGATCCCGAGTCCATCCACGTCAGGACGCCACTTTCTTTTTCCGGCATCTCCGGAATGATCCTTCACAACATCAACAACAACAACAACAACAACAACAACAACAACAACAACAACAACAACAAGGAAGTAGTTGTGTTCCTGTTGCTGTTATTCTCCAGATTTAATTGAAAACCACTTCTGCAACCTGCAACCAATTCAACGTACCTTTTTCCAACTCAAGAGCAAATTAAATACTTGGAAACTTTTTCAGACATTTTATTTATAATTATACGCATCTCGTTTATGGCATATGGATTCAGCAAGAAAAAAGCATACATATAAAACAACGTCTCTCATTGTGTCCTTGGTGTGGACTGCTTCAAAGGTTTCTATGTTCATATGAGTCTTGTTTGTTTTACATCACAATGGAATAACAGTTGTACCTTACATGTACACACACAAGCACCTCATGCACTGTGTAAAAGTGTTAAACCAAAAAATCCCAAATTAAATGTTTGTAGCCGTCCCAGGAGTTAGCACTCTATTGATCATCACCCGAAACCGCTATCTGCCCCATTGCAAGGTCGAAACCCAAACCTAAAACCTATTTGTGCTTCTGATTGCCATGTTTTGGATTAGGTTCAACCCCTCCTCGACAAAAAGGAGGTCACCCTTATCTTATCTTATACAAACAGGAATGCTAACAGTTTGTGCTAGCCATTGGCGTTGATGCCTCTGTCTGAGAGTTGCTTTCATTCAGTTGCTCACTCTCATTATGCTTTGTAGCGCCATCTGTTGGTGTGTCTGGTTGCAATGAGTGCTGGGTTTTCACTTTAAACACATCCCACTTCTCAGGAAGATGGCCTTTGTTGAAGAGCACAGAAGTGATGTAGGAGAACAACAAGATGGCAGCAATGGCCGACAGCATGGAGATGGTTTTAACTGGAGAGTACTGGACATAAACACCGTCCTCAAGAGTGCATCCTGGGAAGTGTAGGATTGGTGCAATCCCTAGTGTTGGGTCACCAGTGAGCAGCCGTACCATTATTCCCACCAACAAACCCATTACAGCCCCGTAACTGTTGGAGATGTTGAAGAAGAGGACGCAGACGAGTTGAGGGAAGAGTATGACGTAGGCGATTTCAGCTCCGATGAACCAGAACAATAAGATGTTGTTTTTCAGGAAGGCAAGCGATGAACCAAACACGCCCACGACCAACACGGAGGCTCTGATCACCCACTGGATCTCCCTGTTCGACGCCTGAAGAAGAAGAGAGGAAGAAGAACCGATAAACAGCACATTATTGAGACCTTTTTTAAATAACTATTGTATTGCTTTCATATCTCATTGACTCTTCATATTGTCTTGTTTTCTTTAGTTCCACTCTATATTTATCCTGTAGTTTTTTTTGCAAAGTACAAACTAAACTCAATCAACTATTCTCATGTAGCTTTCTTTGTAATGTACCTGTCACGAGTTAGACACGAGTTCCTGCCTGCTCCCTGTCTGGTTTTGGTTGCCTGTCCGACGGATTTCCTGGTTTTGACCCTGCCTGTCCCTGACCTGAATAAACTGAACATTGCTATACACTGGTTGTATCTGAGTCGTGCTATTGGGTTCTGATCTGTACCTGTGAACGTGACAGTACCACACCGACATAAGTATTAATTTTCTTCACCTGGGGCCTCAGGATGTTCTTGTAAATGCTGGAGGTGAAGACAGAAGCTGCAGAGAGCAAATAGGAGTCGAGGGACGACATCCCGGCGGCGGCCACAGCTCCAATACCGATGATGGAGATGAAGGACGGTGTGAGATGTTGGAGGCTGAGGGGCAGAACTAGAGCAGATTCCCCACGTTCATATGGAGACGGAGAACCGTACGAAGTCATGTTCCAGTCTAAAGCGTGGACACAGAAGAAGGAGAGACTGAAAAAGGCTCACATTATCTGTGAGATTCTGAGACAAGCCTACTGTAATGTGAATATATATCATGCGAGGTGTTGAACAAAGCCAACTTTCAAATTGCATTTTGCTGAAATATATTTTCTTTTCTGGCACATTTGCAAAAGCCTGCAGTCCATTAAAATATATAAGTGTTTCTTAGTTTGGTTTTCTAAACTGTGTTATTCGCCATTTGGACAGAGTAAGGATCCACAATCAGTAAGAATGTAAACACAAGTCGAGCTTTTAGTAACTTCAAAGCTGGTAGAAAATATAAAAACTGAAGAAACGTAGCAAACAACACTAGAACAAACCCGGAGGACTAGGAGGGAAACAGGAACAGGAAATCCAGAACCAAACCATAGGAAAACGACAGGTGCTTAAAGACATCAGTTTTCACAGGTTCCCTCAGTATTTAGAAACAGTTGTTACCTGTGGAGGCAGCAGCTGCCCCAACAAGTATTGAAGGAATCATAAAAAGTGGCAGGAAGAAAGCAGAAACATAGCAAGTGGTCTTGGCTGTCGATGTGGACGATGCCGACAAAGTCCTCTGATGAAGGCACTGATATCCCAGACTCCCCAGGGCCTTAAAGTCAAAACAGTAAGTTGGTTAATGTTTTTTTATTAAAGTGAATTGTGTTTGTAATTATCCACTCCCTTACGAAGAATAGGAAATCGTCCATCAGTATCCAGGACTTTTTCAGCCCCGGTGCTCCTATCCAGGGAGCGTGCAGGGTGTTGTTCATCAGCGTCTGACTAATGTCCGAAACGTGGGGGTTCATCAGAGCAAAGGGAACACAGATCCACTGCAGGGAGAGAGAATATGTAAATAGAAACACACAGAACTTCTAAAGACCTGAAGACACGGACAGTTGTTGTACATTAATTATGATTTTGCCATAGTGGGTTCGGTGATGTGGTCCCAATAAAGGGAGTAGCGAGTAGCAAACTCACCAAGCTGATGAATAAGAGGATAAGCTGTACAATATCTGTGTAGGCCACCGAGTAGAGACCCCCCAGCAGAGTGTAGATAATGGCGATGGCAGCAGAGATCCATACGCACACACTGAAGGGAAAATCCAGGACCACACTCATGGTTCCTCCTGTCAAACACATTGTATCAGGACAATGTTATAAACTGTGTTATAGGACTGTGTTGGTCAGGGATTGGTCATAACAAACACCAGGTGTATTGGCTGAAGACCTGAGGCCTGTACTACGAAGCAGGATTTTAGCTTAGCGGCTAACTTCAGGCAAAACTCTGGGTTTCTGGTCCTACGACGCTGGTTCTCTTTTTAGCGGGCTAGATCTCCCCTGCTCCGGAGCAGGTGAGGTTGCAGGCTAAGAGCTCAACTCAGTGAAAGTACCGCCTGCTGACCAATCAGAGCTCAGTGTGCGGAGTTTAAAGCGATCAAGTCATATTACAGGAGAAAGGAAATGCAGAAAAACTGCCGTTGCAGGAAAGACGGACGGCAAAAATCACCGACTGTGTGAACGTGAACATTAATAGAATAGCACCTCCATCTTCAGAGCAATCTGACTATTATACCATTAGCGGTAAGAAAGCTTACTTACATATCGGCCACAACATAAGTACCCGGATCAGAGTACATTAAGTACAGTCTGCGGCATATCACTTCATAATGTATCATATATCTCCTGATCTGAGTCAGCTGAGCCGTATCTGGCCGTGCAACACTCACAGTGTCACATACTGGATGCAGAAGTATTATTTTAAGCAACACATTAAGTTGACGAAACACTCGAGACAAATGTAATGAAAGTCAGATCGTGTCTTAGATGGGGCAGTGATATCATAAACCTGTTAATGTACGCATTCAAACACTTGTTCTGTTCCCAGCTGTATTCACCTTGCAGGTGCAGCTATGAGGCTTTGATCCTGATCAAGTGTTTAAGACATGGATGTTTAAAGTTTAACTTCTTCATATGTCTAATATTAAAGTTCACTTTTCATTCAGGAAGTATGATGCTGCGCTGTCAGTACGCTTCTCAATGTTTGTGATTGGTCGAATGCTCCAGATACCACCCCTTTCATGTGAACGCGCACCTAACTAGATAGGACACGGCTGGCTTGAGCGATCCACTTGATAACCCACGTCGTAGGACCGTTTAGCGAGAGCGCGTATGTTTTGGATTAGGCCAACCGGCTAACTCAAACATATCCAGGTTAGGTTGAACCAGCTTCGTAGTACAGGCCTCTGAGGAAGAACTGCCCAACAACAACAACAACAACAACAACAACAACAACAACAACAACAACAACAACAACAGTGTCTTTGATAGATTGATAGAAACCTGGACTATCCAATATTTTATTTTTACAATGCAGTTTCTAAATGCTTGTATTCGATCCCTCTGGCTATATGTTATAGTGTACGTCGTCTGCATAGTGATGGTGATAGTTTACCATAAGTAATTACCGTAGAAGCATCTAGTTGAGAAAGAAGAGGTCTCAAAATCTAGCCTTGACAACAACTTCCCCAAACAAGAAGGATGCAGGAAACGATAATGCTTAGGTTGGAGGCAAGCCAAAGAACAGGAAGGTTAGGTTGGGGAAGAGCGCAGGGCTCCTCCGGAGCCCTGCGTGGTGCACTGGCTCTCGGTAGATAGGTGTTTAAAAAACATTAAAAACCTCCGTAAACATAAACCTTATAAAAACCCTTTTAAAAGCATCATAAAAGCTCCGTGAGGACAAGACCGTCTCAGATGTATGGTTAAAAAGTGCAGAGTGGAGCCGGACCACGGAACGGCGGCAGAGTATGCCCAAAAAGCAGATCTCCCCGTCCCAGGATCTGGAGGGTGGTGTGTGTGTGTGTGTGTGTGTGTGTGTGTGTGTGTGTGTGTGTGTGTGTGTGTGTGTGTGTGTGTGTGTGTGTGTGTGTGTGTGTGCATGCGTGCGTGCGTGCGTGCGTACGTACGTACGTACGTACGTACGTGCGTGCGTACGTGTATCGATGTATCTACGTGTGTGTGCGTGTGAGGAGCTTGTCCCTATGGAATCCATCAAGCACCCTAAATGATAGGGGGATCTAAAATGGCCAATTTAAAAGTGACTCCAGTTCTATTAGTAAAAGCCGTGCAGTTAAAACACAAGTGCAATGATACAAATATAAATAATTAAAACATTCTCCCCAGTAATATTAATTTAAAAAGTAAAGGGAGTGTTAAAATTAACTAATAATAATAAAATAAAGGAAGGCACACTGGGTTAGTAAAATCGTATATAATGAACTGGATGTCACTGAAAAACAGAAACCATTAAAATCAAGGTCGAGGAGAACATATTGGGTAGGAAAGGGAGGGCATGAGCAGACTAGTTCTGGGACCCCTTCAAGTATGCCAGAGATCTGCTGGAGGAGAAGAAGACAGGGAAGCTTGTGAAAACTGTGTCGGAGTTGAAAAACCATATTGAAGAACAACTTGGCAACAGCAGCAAGAAAATCCCTCTTGGGCCCAATTGGGCCTTCCCAATTTGACACGGCACCACTCAAGTGGACAGCGAAAATGCAGGTGGTAGAGAAAGCAAGATCTGCATCATCACCTGGACCGAAATGCGTACATAAGGTATAAGGGCGGTGTTGGTGCAGTACTTAGAGCGTTGATCATCAGATCAAGGGGCGTTGGTGAAATGAAGCTGAGCGCAAGTTCAGACAGGAAGACCTAACACTCCGTATTGCTCGTCATGGCAATACTTGCTCCCTCCACTGGATGACAGGGAGCGCCACTCCTTAGCCAACATATCACTTCCCTCCATTCACAAGCCTAATTATCGCACCTGTTAAACCCTCTATATATGCTCTCCCCTTTCCTATCAGCTGTCTTCCAGGCGTCAACGCGCAACCCTCCTCCACCCCTTCGCCTCCTGCTTCCAACTCAGGGCCAAGCTCAACCTTCTCCCTTCCAACCAGACCTAACCACTCATCACCACCACCAGGTCTAGACCCAGGGGGGTTCATCGGAAACGGTTCTTTCCCTTCCCGAATGATGTCCTACAAAACCTGGGCCTAGTCGCCAAAACACATTTCATTCACTTGTTATAAACTGTCATCATTATGTTTCATTTATATAATGTGACCGATAATAAACATGTATTTCATACATCACGTCTCTCCTGATTGAACTCTAGTTCCCGCCTCGGCTGCCACTGCGTCAGGCCGTTGTGTCCTTGGGCAAGACACTTTACCCGCATTTGCTCCTGTGGGTTGTGTCCACAGTAATGACTCTTATATATGTAATGTGTACTTGTAAAGCGCTTTGAGCACCTGTAAAAGCGCTCTAATAAAAAAATGTAATGCATTATTATTATTATACAAGAACTGCCCCATGGTTCTAAAGCTACTCTGGAGACTCCGGAGGAGTCTGAAAGAGCTCATCATATGGGCATAATCTAAATCAAACTGGACAAGTCTTACATTTTTGTCAAATTATTAAGGGGCTAAGAATTACAAATCTCTTTGTCTGATCGGGAGAAGATTCCACGAGTGGCAGAGCAATCTGTACGACATCTTGGGAGATTGTTTACTGCTGATCTGTCTGACAAAAAACACGTCTTCCTCTTTCATGGCGGACTGGGTGCAAAGCTACCTGGAAATAAACCGGTTTCTGATTTTGATTCTGATAAAGTGTGACATGTAAATCCTTTTATGCAATTGACAGTGATACAGATGTAGCGCTTCGTTTCAGACGCCTACCCGTGCGGGTCCGTGATCGGCACGGGGTGGGCCGCTGCTGAAATGGAAAACCCCCCCGCAGGACTTGAAACGCCCCCTTGATAAATACATTTAATTATAATGAAACCAACTGCAATGGATCATGGATCCACCAGGGGGAGCCGTGAAAAGCTGCCACACTGAAACTCATGTGAAATAAACAGCTGATCTACAGGTATCTGATATAGCGGATATTTGTTAAGATCCATATGTCACGGATATGATCATATTCTGTGCTAAATAAGAGACATGTAATCATTTACTAAACATCACCATGTTTTTATTTAACAAAATAATGTTTAATTCACGTTGGCGTAAGTACAAAACCATCGCTATGTTTTTAGATCAGGAAATGCATCCAGGGTCAAACAAACGATGTTTGATCGTGATCCTCGCGATCATTTAATGAATCATATGTTCGCGAGTTGAAATGAATGCACTACATTTAATCCACGTGAGTTTACAACAACAACATAATAATAATCGCTTTGTTTTTATATCACATCCGACTGGAGGAAAATGCAGCGGCTCTCACTAACGATCACCCTAATCCCACGGCAAACAATAATATGTACAGCGTTAATAGTTTACTGTATTATTAGTGTCTAATATTACTGGGGATTTCGGAATGGTACTGTATTTTGATTTATTGTATCGGCTTCATATCGCAATATATTCCCGAAGTCTGAAATGCAAAAATGTCCCACATTAGGGCAATTCACCCTACATTTAATCATTCAAAGAAAATCATATTTTGTTTCTTTTTAACGAAATAAATGTGGTTTAATCCACATAATTTACTGTGTTAATTGTGTACTGTAGTATTGTGCACATTACTTTTCGCTGCTTGTTGCACCTGGTTAGAAGCTAAACTGCATTTCGTTGTCTCAGTACCTGCAATATGTGCAATAACAATAAAGTTTAATCTAATCTTGAGCAGGAACAAATGTATTTAGGCTACTTAGTACATATCTGACATAAACGATTAAACACATTTGTGCATTCTTTAAACCGAGTCAAGCCGAGTCCGGAGGCGGCGGCACATTCAAGTGTGCACCTGATTGTTTAACTTGAAGGTGCCTGATGACATTTAATCATTCAAAAAAAATCATATTTCGTTTATTTTTAACTAAATAAATGTGGTTTAATCCGCATAATTTAGGCCTACTGTGTCAATTGTTTACTGTAGTATTCTTTAACTTGAAGGTGCCTGATGCAGAGTCCTGCACGGGTCTGATTTTCAAGACCCGCTCCCGCCCCGCGACGTGCAATACCGAACCCGCCCCGCTACCCGCACATATTGCCAATTAGTTCCGCAACCCGACCCGACCCGCATAGCCTAGCCTATATATGAGTAGTGAAAACGTGCAATTATTAACACATGCAGTTGCATATTTGTCTCAAAGCGTGGGATGTTGGTTATTTTCTCCATCTAGGATGACACCAAAAGCCTCCCAGACGTTGGATTTTGCTCTTGAGGAAGTGCTATTGAAAATGCTGTATTCTCCGCTAGAGAGCTTCACCTCAGCCATTTCGAATGTGGCGCGCACAGCAGCAGATTGATGCGCTGCAGAGGTTATGATTATGCACGGTCCCGCTGGGGAGAAGTCTGAGGATTTAAACATTAAACAAAATTATTATTATTTTAATATATTTATTATGCAACACCCGCGACCCGACCCGCATCATCTTTGTTTTACCCAGAACCGAACCCAGAAAAAAGCGTTTGAAAAAATACCACCTGCGAATCACCTTTTGTGCAGGTCACCCGATGCAGGACTCTGGCCTGATGTGAACATTTCCAGAAGAACTCTAGCTTGAATGGCCTTTGTATGTATACAGTAGGCCTACAGTATAGCCCAACCATGTACACCTTCCTTTTTTCCCGTCCAAAGTTTGAATTGGATAAAGGTAATGGTTATCGATGGTGCTTTTATAGCCTATTGTATAATAACTGTGTAATTTATATTTCTTTTCAAATGCATATATGGCCACCAATTTACACGGCTCTTCCCGTCAAGAATATGAATAGAACTTAGTTAGACCACTTTACATTTCTGCAAATAATTTTTTAATCACACACGTCTCCATGTCCCGAAAATGATAAATACAATAAAAAGAGGAAACAATTTTCAAGTTCAGTTTTCATCGTTTTATTTAAAATAACTGACATAACAGACACCATACTGTAGGCCTATCTGCTGCGGAAACCAGGACGAGCTATTTCGGGATCTGTTTTTCGGGGACTCCTCAGTCTATCATTTACCCGGCTCCTGATCTTATGCCACTGGTCGATGTTCAGATTTGGGAACCAATTGGAAACATAGGACTCAATCTTTTTCAACCTCTTGACGGGAAAAAGGGAATGTGTAAATGGTTGAATGATGAATAAACAGTGAGGAGGGGTACAGTATGAATACACTAGATATACACAGCAGCCCAGCCTGTGAGCAGTATGAACACCAATGAGCACTCAGCTCGAGATACCAGCGAGTCGAGAGAGAGAATGATATCTGCATTTTCTCTTTTGGTTTGACTAGGACACATCCTGGGGATTGTGTTTACAAACATTGACCAGACCGTTCACCAGCCCCCACCCCCCATGTTGCCTATGCTGTCCTGTATTTCGAACTCTTTGTTTAAAACGAATTGGCCATCGGAATGTGTGGAGGAAGGGTCACATTCCACAGCTCTCCCCCCCCCCCCCCACTCTGTAGGTTTTTGTTTGCATATTTCTATGCCGTAATTCATACTGGTCCTCTCACGCACATACATTCTCCTTACAGTATACATATATAGGCTATATGAGTCCGTGTATCAACGAACCATTTATTTTTCTTTATTAAAAAAGTAAACGGAAGAGCGTCTGAGAGGCGTTTTTGCCCTTTTGCTTTTTACCTTACTAAATGGTCTAATGGTCAGTGGAGCGAGGGGGGGGGGCCCGCGAAACTCGCAGAAGTGATTTCAAAACAAAAAGCACTCGTTTGCTAGGAACAAAGAAAACGGCCAAGACACACATTGAGTCCAGAAAATGAATGTTATTAAGGGCTGTAAATATAATAAGCCTGTGTCTAAAATTGACAACAGGCTTATTATATTTACAGCCCTTAAGATACACTTTTGTGTTTAACAGCTGACCACCATGACATACTTTGTTTTAGTAGATTTCGCATGAGAGCAAAATGTATAAATATGAGCATTACATCATATGAATATGAGAACAAAATGAATGAATGTGTGAGTGACAATATATGAATGTGTGCATTGAAATATGATAATATGAGAGCAAAATGTATGAATGTGTGAGTGTAAATATATATGTGTGTGAGAGTGAAAATGTATGTAAAAGGAGAATATATGTGTGTAAGAGTGAAAATGTATGTATGTAAAAGGAGAATATATGTGTGTTAGAGTGAAAATATGCTGCATTTTGAATGTCCACCATTTTCACCGGAAATATCAAACATTTAATAAAAGTGAAAAACAATGAACAAGACTTAACGTAATCATCATAATTAATTATATTTATTTCGTATGGATGTAGGATTGTTGACTTTGTTTAGAGTAGTGATCTTCTACTATATGAACATTTTGGACCCAAAATCACAAAAAAAAAGTAAAAACAGATTTTGAAAATGATATTATTTTTCATATAGGTAACACAAACATACACAACGAAACCATTTAAAAGCTGGAAATATATACGTGGGATGTCACTATGATAATGTGAAAGTTTGATTGAGGTAGCATGGGATTTCATTCTGATAAGGCAAAAGTGTTATTATAAATATAATACAAATATATATATATATATACACATTATGTACAACAATCAGTTTTTTCTGTCTGTATCTGTGCCACGCTTCAAAGCGGTTTCTGACACAGAGGGCAACATCACAGATTCCTCCTCCTCCATGTAAAAAAACAAGATTAAAGCTTGACTCACGTTCAGAGTTCTCTTCATCATAGTTGAATCTTCAAAACTCTAAATCTATCTAACTATATCTAAATTCTCAATGTTTGTCTGTCACTTTACTTCAATCGCAGTCTCCCGCAGCCTAACTTCGTCTCCCGCGACCTCTCTTCGTCTCCCGCCGCCTCTCTTCGTCTCCCGCCGCCTCTCTTCGTCTCCCGCCGCCTATCTTCGTCTCTCTCCATTTCCCGCCGTCTCTCTTCGGTTCCCACCGTCCCTCTTTGTCTCTTTTCGTCTCGTTTCGTATCACTCCGTTTAACTGATTACCTCACCCCCTCCCTGGTAAATACATCCTGTTGAGCAGAATCTACAGTTTCCAGTATTTTCCATTTCGTAAAATGATCAAATTCGGCGAAGATATTAAAATATGTGCTTCCATTATTCATACTTCTGAAATATATCTGTATTAACTTTATATCATCATATGTCCGTGTTTGTTGGGTCTTTTTGCATGAAACAAAGACTGGCATATAGTTTCAAGCCAGTACTTTCGACAGAAATACACATATACATCCTGTTGAGCAGGATCTACAGTTTCCAGTATTTTCCGTTTCGTAAAATGATCAAATATGGCGAAGATATTCAAATATGTGCTTCCATTTTT
Source organism: Pseudochaenichthys georgianus (assembly GCF_902827115.2). Classification (NCBI taxonomy): domain Eukaryota; kingdom Metazoa; phylum Chordata; class Actinopteri; order Perciformes; family Channichthyidae; genus Pseudochaenichthys; species Pseudochaenichthys georgianus. The sequence goes on along the minus strand of NW_027263081.1, from coordinate 5,110 downwards.
CATACTTTTAAAATGTATTAACTTTATATCATCGTATCTCCGTGTTTACTGGGTCTTTTTGCATTAAACAAAGACTGGGATATAGTTTCAAGCCAGTACTTTTGACAGAAACACACGGCAATGTTGTCCGGACTGTTGTTTTTATGCGGCACCGGCTTGAACAGGTCATGTGATCTGATCACGCCGGCGTGACGGTCGACTCCAAAGGGTTAATATTAAATACATATAAGTATTTTTACAACTTGTGTTTAGAAATATTACTGTTGTAATTATTGATGCATACATGTGTTCATCCATTCAATGTGGCATCTGCTATAATGGGGTTAATGTATGATATTACTTAATAATACAATACATTATAATATATGATATGATAATTACATTTTAGTTTTATTCATTTCTTATTTCATAGTTTCTCATTATTATTATTTTTATCGTTCATCTTATTTTTGATTGTATTAATCTATGTGAATCTGTGCTGTCCTGTTTTTCACTCTCACCCTGTTGCTGTTTGAACTACTGAATTTCCCCACGGGATTAATAAAGGTCCATCTTATCTTATCTTAATGTATAAGTTGATTTACTTCAATCTACTGTACTGTGTAAAAACACCCCAACAATATTACAAGAAATATACTGCATAAAGCAAACTATATACTTTATTTTATCTCAAATATAGATGTTTCTACAACACCCGGTTGTCTTTTTGTATTTTGTGAATGAAGCGCCATCTCATGGTTAAATCCTGTAATTGAACAAATGGGGAAATTGTGCAACACCCTCTAGCAATTTGGCAACACCCCCAGCCACTGGCATCCGCTGGGCTTTTGACTGGGACACACCCATTTGAGTCTGATCTGGGGTGCTACATCTGTAAGCAACAGCGGCTGGATTTTAACCAAGGGACTGCTAGCCAGGGAAAAGTCGATAAAGCCATTGCACGGTATGTTGTAGAACACATGCAGGCTATTGCTAGTTAGCATGATACTATGTCCGGGCGGCACACGGCATATGGGACGGAAAACTTTGTCCAACAACCTGGAGAAAGAATATACAAAAATGGAAAGCCAGCTAATATCGATGCAATCCAGATTGCATATAATGCATGTCAAGTTGATCAACAGATTGTATTATTCTCCAATGCAATAACAGTACTGAAATGAAGGCTATAAGGGCATTAATGGGAGCCCTTTTTTTAAGTAACTAAAAAGTTACTTTTCACAGTAACGCATTACTTTTTGGTGTAAGTAATCAGTACAGTAACTGAGTTACTTTTGAAATGAAGTAACTAGTAATGGTAACTAGTTACTGGTTTTCAGTAACTAGCACAACACTGCCGACAGGTGATCTGCAAAAAAAGTGATAGCTTTGTCAATAACTCTTCCTCAAGAACGAAATCCAACGTCTAGGAAGCTTTTGGTGTCTTAGATGGAGAAAATAACCAACATCCCATGCTTTTAGAGCCAAATACGCAACTGTGTGTGTTAATAATTGCATGTTTTCACTGCTCATAGGATATGCGGGATCGGGTCGGTTTTCAGATCTTGTGTCATCTAGGAGTGGGTGGCAGGGCGGGTTCGGTATTGCGCGTCATGGGGCGGGAAATCAGACCCGTGCAGGACTCTGCTCAAGGTATCGCTAAAACCCTGTTTGTGTGTGTGTGTGTGTGTGTGTGTGTGAGTGTGTGTGTGTGTGTGTGTGTGTGTGTGTGTGTGTGTGTGTGTGTGTGTGTGTGTGTGTGTGTGTGTGTGTGTGTGTGTGTGTGTGTGTGTGTGTGTGTGTGTGTGTGTGTGTGTGTGTGTGTGTGTGTGTGTGTGTGTGTGTGTGTGTGTGTGTGTGTGTGTGTGTGTGTGTGTGTGTGTGTGTGTGTACAAACAGAGAGAAACATCCATATACCATACCTAAACCAATTAGTGTGCAGGGCAACCAGACAACATCCAAACTAATTGAAGCCAGGGACAGTGCAGCAGTTATTCCTTTTCCATACTTGGTATTGAAGGGGTCCAGCAACGTCACACAGTTTCTGTCTCTCATCGGCTTTACAAACACCAAGCCACCTTAATATAAGGAGGACAGAAGACATCACCATTAAAGAAACGATCTTAGGCTGCGTTTGAAATCACCTATAAACATTAATCAAACTGAATATGAGGTGTGAAAGAAAACCCTAGATGTATAATACCTTTAAATACTTTTTTAACTATTTCTATCTGTAACAACTATTTGGAAAAGATAGATTAGATTTTTATTAAATAGTGATATTTTCTCCAAATATGTTTTACATATTACATATCTACATTGTTTACCTATTTAATATTATCCGGTTACATGTGTTTATCCTGTCAGATGTAATATCAAACTTACAAATAATAAAAGTTGAGCTGTATGCCAACAGCATCAGGATTGCCCAGGTTAGACCCATTGATGGCAGGTACACCATCTCAGCTGTGCCAACAATGATGCCTCCTCCGACCCAGGTAGCTACGGGAGAGATTAACACACAACAATTCAAGTAGTGGACAAACAGCAGCTATTTCAACAGAGCTAAAAAAAAACGTTCAAAATAAAACAGGAAACAGGAAACTCATCAATGATCCTTGATGTGGTTTGGAACATAATATGGTGTTTAATCTATCCACCTTTCTATCTATCAATCTCTCTTTATCTATCTATCTCTCTATCTATCCATCCCTCTATCTATCTATCTATCCCTCTTCATCTATCTATCTATCTATACAGTAGTTACGGCTGTAAATACGGTTCTATGAGTCCCGGATGACCGCCAGAGGCGGAGATTTAGCACTGGATATATCCATCGCACGCATGCGCAGTTTGAGTACCTAATAACAACACGGTCACCTCTGACCCACGTGACGACGGCTACATAGGCAAAATGCGTATATGAAGTGTCATGAATGCAATAAATCTACCCTCGTGGGGGCACGCTAATGTGATTGGCTTAGAATTTAGGAGACATCTGATTGGCTATAGATAGAAAAAATTACACGTACGAATCGGGTGACCGTCAGGGGGTTTTGAAAAAACCCACACACGAATGCACAGCGATCCGTGCACAGAAAGCTGTTTGTGTTTGCAGGTTCAGGGGATTTAAACGGAAAACAAATATGTGAGGATCAAAAATACATATGTAAAAATGTTTCTGTATTTGGATTTTATTTACATGAATATAAAACGGAACATATTTGTGTGTGCATTGAAAAACACAACTGTGGATCCGGAAATACAAGTGTGAATCATTCTGTGTGCATGTGTGTATTATGAGACTGTTCTGAGCCCATAAATCTATGGCCAGCACTTACACGGCATATAACCGTAGTTACAGTAGTAACTATGGCCAGTACTTACACGACTTAGAACCATAGTTACAGTAGTAACTATGGCCAGTACTTACATGGCATATAACCGTAGTTCCAGTAGTAAACTATGGCCAGTACTTACACGGCATATAACCGTAGTTCCAGTAGAAACTATGGCCCTAGTTTTGACAGTTTTTTAACTACAATGGGGGGGATTCCGAAGCCTTTAAGATGATCTGTGGAGATGCATCAATCTGTTACACTACATTTCACAAAAACCAAGCAATTGAAAATTACAAAAAATTATATTAAAAAGGTAAACAATAAGGCTCCTCTATGTCAATACATGCAAGAGATGCAGCATTTTCTCAAGAATGTTTAATATAGATTTTTCATCTTCCTCAGATGTCACTCATTGGCTGTCATTGGATTGGCTGTCAGCCAATGAGTGATCGTTGGGCTGTCAGCCCATGATTTGGACCTTATTACCCCAAAAACCCAAGCCACAGCTTTGCTATCATTGCAGTTTAGTCGTGTTTATATCCTGCATTGGATTTGTAAGCATATAATGCTTCACCGAACACACAGTGGTGACTGGTCATTAGGGGCAGGTACAGCCCCACCTAGTGTCAGCAGAAAGTATTACAAATAATGATTACAAAAAAATGCAAAAAATAAATAACAAAATATATAAAATATATTTTAAGATCATGGTTGATCATCTGATTCGTCTGTACATTGCTGTTTTAGTCTGTGTTCTTATAATTAGTGTATACAGTGTGTGCCTATTGAGCTGTTTAGAGCCATGTGGGACAAAACCCGATCCTGCCCTCCCTCTCACTGTCTAACTGAACGGTGACTGTAAAAACTACACTGCGCATGCTCAGAGTATTGTCTTATTTAATGTGTTTGGCAAACAAATAATGACCATAGGGGCATAGTGCTGCCATCCCCACCATACGTCATCTCACATAATTCAGAGCTGATTGGTTGTAAGTACATGTGCCGCGAAAACTGTGGTGTGTGAAGAGGAGGAGAGAGACGCGTCCTAAAACCAGGAAGTAAGTTGCGCATGGCTTCCCTCCACAAAAAGCAATGATATTTCTCCATGGGATTTTAGAAAATAGCTCAAAATAAGATCTGTGGGAAACTTACCTTACCTGTCGGATAATATCCACATGGCTACCCTACTTTTATAATTTTCTAATCATAAATCTATTGATTAGATTAGATTTATGATAGACTTTTGAAACTACAAGAAGATAAGGAGGACTTTTACAAAAAAGTAATACAGATTTTTGTCCAGAAGGATAGGCAAATGGACTTCATCTTCAAGTCAAGGTAAGACCGTAATTTTATTGAAAATGGGATCTTACTAAGAGAGAACCATTCAATATTTAAATGATAAAATTACATTTTTTGGGTATCCTTTTATTGAACTGTCTGTTTAAAATTAATCGAAGCATCAGACAAAAAAGCTTTTGAAAATAATATTATTTTTTTGATTTAGGTCAACATATAATATTTGTAAACCTGAAGAGTCTGTGCCAGTGCCTCGCCAGCCATGAACCTCACTGCACGTCACTGCAGAAGCTTATATATAGACATCTACGTTTTTTGTGCCCGACCACTTTTGTACATATAAAAACGCCACTACGAACACAGGAGGGGGCTTGCCTGTCTACAAATAAAGACGGTTCATTTGAATTCTCCCCAAATATATTGAGGCTGAACCTGAACTTTGAATTCTCTGCTCCCATCATAATCTTGGCAATCTTGTTAAAATTATGAAT